>NW_026961202.1:0-196060 GCF_963924245.1 Chroicocephalus ridibundus
GACTTTCCCGGGACAGTGAAACCCTATGTCAGAGACACTGAGAAGAAGCCCCAATGTTCCCTCCAGGCACTTTCAGTGTGGGTGCCTTCTCCACGTGGTTCCTGGTTTCCCTGCAGCGCTGAAGAGAATGTTAGCAAAGAGGTAACCGGCACAGCGAAAACAGTACTCAAAGACAGGGAGAGCAAGCTCTCTCTTGGCACTTTGGATGTGGGACATACAGCGAGATGTTTGCTGCTTTTGCGTTTGGCTGTTGGGAGATTTACAGCACAAAGATATCTAGTTGATTTGAAGCAGTTCCGAGAAAGTCTAAACATAATCGCCACTTCTCCCTCATGGCACTTTCCATGTGGGAGATATAGCAGGATGTATATTGGTTTTGAGGACAACTCAATGGACAGTGTAGGGAGAAAAGTTCCTGGCTCCTTGAATGCCGTTCCTGGAGACACTGCGATCAATGTGGGAGATATGTCAAGATGTGTGTTGGTTTTGAGGACGGCTCTCTGGAGAGTCTTAGCAAAGAGGTCACAGGGATAATCAGAGCAATTCTCAGAGACACTGAGAACAAGATGGACAGTTCCCTCCTGGCACTTTCCCTGTAGGAGATACCGCAAGACGTTTCTGTAGATTGGGCACAGCGCTCTGCAGGGTGTTAGCAGAGACTTTCCCGGGACAGTGAAACCCTATGTCAGAGACACTGAGAAGAAGCCCCAATGTTCCCTCCAGGCACTTTCAGTGTGGGTGCCTTCTCACGTGGTTCCTGGTTTCCCTGCAGCGCTGAAGAGAATGTTAGGCAAAGAGGTAACCGGCACAGCGAAAACAGTACTCAAAGACAGGGAGAGCAAGCTCTCTCTTGCACTTTGGATGTGGGACATACAGCGAGATGTTTGCTGCTTTTGCGTTTGGCTGTTGGGAGATTTACAGTCACAAAGATATCTAGTTGATTGAAGCAGTTCCGAGAAAGTCTAAACAATAATCGCCACTTCTCCCTCCTGGCACTTTCCATGTGGGAGATATAGCAGGATGTATATTGGTTTTGAGGACAACTCAATGGACAGTGTAGGGAGAAAAGTTCCTGGCTCCTTGAATGCCGTTCCTGGAGACACTGCGATCAATGTGGGAGATATGTCAAGATGTGTGTTGGTTTTGAGGACGGCTCTCTGGAGAGTCTTAGCAAAGAGGTCACAGTGATAATCAGAGCAATTTCTCAGAGACACTGAGAACAAGATGGACAGTTCCCTCCTGGCACTTTCCCTGTAGGAGATACCGCAAGACGTTTCTGTAGATTGGGCACAGCGCTCTGCAGGGTGTTAGCAGAGACTTTCCCGGGACAGTGAAACCCTATGTCAGAGACACTGAGAAGAAGCCCCATTGTTCCCCTCCAGGCACTTTCAGTGTGGGTGCCTCTCCACGTGGTTCCTGGTTTCCCTGCAGCGCTGAAGAGAATGTTAGCAAAGAGGTAACCGGCACAGCGAAAACAGTACTCAAAGACAGGGAGAGCAAGCTCTCTCTTGACACTTTGGATGTGGGACATACAGCGAGATGTTTGCTGCTTTTGCGTTTGGCTGTTGGGAGATTTACAGCACAAAGATATCTAGTTGATTTGAAGCAGTTCCGAGAAAGTCTAACATAATCGCCACTTCTCCCTCCTGGCACTTTCCATGTGGGAGATATAGCAGGATGTATATTGGTTTTGAGGACAACTCAATGGACAGTGTAGGGAGAAAAGTTCCTGGCTCCTTGAATGCCGTTCCTGGAGACACTGCGATCAATGTGGACATATGTCAAGATGTGTGTTTGTTTGAGGACGGCTCTCTGGAGAGTCTTAGCAAAGAGGTCACAGGGATAATCAGAGCAATTCTCAGAGACACTGAGAACAAGATGGACAGTTCCCTCCTGGCACTTTCCCTGTAGGAGATACCGCAAGACGTTTCTGTAGATTGGGCACAGCGCTCTGCAGGGTGTTAGCAGAGACTTTCCGGGACAGTGAAACCCTATGTCAGAGACACTGAGAAGAAGCCCCAATGTTCCCTCAGGCACTTTCAGTGTGGGTGCCTTCTCCACGTGGTTCCTGGTTTCCCTGCAGCGCTGAAGAGAATGTTAGCAAAGAGGTAACCGGGACAGTGAAAACAGTACTCAAAGAGAGGGAGAGCAAGCTCTCTCTTGGCACTTTGGATGTGGGACATACAGCGAGATGTTTGCTGCTTTTGCGTTTGGCTGTTGGGAGATTTACAGCACAAAGATATCTAGTTGATTTGAAGCAGTTCCGAGAAAGTCTAAACATAATCGCCACTTCTCCCTCCTGGCACTTTCCATGTGGGAGATATAGCAGGATGTATATTGGTTTTGAGGACAACTCAATGGACAGTGTAGGGAGAAAAGTTCCTGGCTCCTTGAATGCCGTTCCTGGAGACACTGCGATCAATGTGGGAGATATGTCAAGATGTGTGTTGGTTTTGAGGACGGCTCTCTGGAGAGTCTTAGCAAAGAGGTCACAGGGATAATCAGAGCAATTCTCAGAGACACTGAGAACAAGATGGACAGTTCCCTCCTGGCACTTTCCCTGTAGGAGATACCGCAAGACGTTTCTGTAGATTGGGCACAGCGCTCTGCAGGGTGTTAGCAGAGACTTTCCGGGACAGTGAAACCCTATGTCAGAGACACTGAGAAGAAGCCCCAATGTTCCCTCCAGGCACTTTCAGTGTGGGTGCCTTCTCCACGTGGTTCCTGGTTTCCCTGCAGCGCTGAAGAGAATGTTAGCAAAGAGGTAACCGGCACAGCGAAAACAGTACTCAAAGACAGGAGAGCAAGCTCTCTCTTGGCACTTTGGATGTGGGACATACAGCGAGATGTTTGCTGCTTTTGCGTTTGGCTGTTGGGAGATTTACAGCACAAAGATATCTAGTTGATTTGAAGCAGTTCCGAGAAAGTCTAAACATAATCGCCACTTCTCCCTCCTGGCACTTTCCATGTGGAGATATAGCAGGATGTATATTGGTTTTGAGGACAACTCAATGGACAGTGTAGGGAGAAAAGTTCCTGGCTCCTTGAATGCCGTTCCTGGAGACACTGCGATCAATGAGGGAGATATGTCAGATGTGTGTTGGTTTTGAGGACGGCTCTCTGGAGAGTCTTAGCAAAGAGGTCACAGGGATAATCAGAGCAATTCTCAGAGACACTGAGAACAAGATGGACAGTTCCCTCCTGGCACTTTCCCTGTAGGAGATACCGCAAGACGTTTCTGTAGATTGGGCACAGCGCTCTGCAGGGTGTTAGCAGAGACTTTCCCGGGACAGTGAAACCCTATGTCAGAGACACTGAGAAGAAGCCCCAATGTTCCCTCCAGGCACTTTCAGTGTGGGTGCCTTCTCCACGTGGTTCCTGGTTTCCCTGCAGCGCTGAAGAGAATGTTAGCAAAGAGGTAACCGGCACAGCGAAAACAGTACTCAAAGACAGGGAGAGCAAGCTCTCTCTTGCACTTTGGATGTGGGACATACAGCGAGATGTTTGCTGCTTTTGCGTTTGGCTGTTGGGAGATTTACAGCACAAAGATATCTAGTTGATTTGAAGCAGTTCCGAGAAAGTCTAAACATAATCGCCACTTCTCCCTCCTGGCACTTTCCATGTGGGAGATATAGCTGGATGTATATTGGTTTTGAGGACAACTCAATGGACAGTGTAGGGAGAAAAGTTCCTGGCTCCTTGAATGCCGTTCCTGGAGACACTGCGATCAATGAGGGAGATATGTCAAGATGTGTGTTGGTTTTGAGGACGGCTCTCTGGAGAGTCTTAGCAAAGAGGTCACAGGGATAATCAGAGCAATTCTCAGAGACACTGAGAACAAGATGGACAGTTCCCTCCTGGCACTTTCCCTGTAGGAGATACCGCAAGACGTTTCTGTAGATTGGGCACAGCGCTCTGCAGGGTGTTAGCAGAGACTTTCCCGGGGACAGTGAAACCCTATGTCAGAGACACTGAGAAGAAGCCCCAATGTTCCCTCCAGGCACTTTCAGGTGGGTGCCTTCTCCACGTGGTTCCTGGTTTCCCTGCAGCGCTGAAGAGAATGTTAGCAAAGAGGTAACCGGGACAGTGAAAACAGTACTCAAAGACAGGGAGAGCAAGCTCTCTCTTGGCACTTTGGATGTGGGACATACAGCGAGATGTTTGCTGCTTTTGCGTTTGGCTGTTGGGAGATTTACAGCACAAAGATATCTAGTTGATTTGAAGCAGTTCCGAGAAAGTCTAAACATAATCGCCACTTCTCCCTCCTGGCACTTTCCATGTGGGAGATATAGCAGGATGTATATTGGTTTTGAGGACAACTCAATGGACAGTGTAGGGAGAAAAGTTCCTGGCTCCTTGAATGCCGTTCCTGGAGACACTGCGATCAATGAGGGAGATATGTCAAGATGTGTGTTGGTTTTGAGGACGGCTCTCTGGAGAGTCTTAGCAAAGAGGTCACAGGGATAATCAGAGCAATTCTCAGAGACACTGAGAACAAGATGGACAGTTCCCTCCTGGCACTTTCCCTGTAGGAGATACCGCAAGACGTTTCTGTAGATTGGGCACAGCGCTCTGCAGGGTGTTAGCAGAGACTTTCCCGGGACAGTGAAACCCTATGTCAGAGACACTGAGAAGAAGCCCCAATGTTCCCTCCAGGCACTTTCAGTGTGGGTGCCTTCTCCACGTGGTTCCTGGTTTCCCTGCAGCGCTGAAGAGAATGTTAGCAAAGAGGTAACCGGCACAGCGAAAACAGTACTCAAAGACAGGGAGAGCAAGCTCTCTCTTGGCACTTTGGATGTGGGACATACAGCGAGATGTTTGCTGCTTTTGCGTTTGGCTGTTGGGAGATTTACAGCACAAAGATATCTAGTTGATTTGAAGCAGTTCCGAGAAAGTCTAAACATAATCGCCACTTCTCCCTCCTGGCACTTTCCATGTGGGAGATATAGCAGGATGTATATTGGTTTTGAGGACAACTCAATGGACAGTGTAGGGAGAAAAGTTCCTGGCTCCTTGAATGCCGTTCCTGGAGACACTGCGATCAATGTGGGAGATATGTCAAGATGTGTGTTTGTTTTGAGGACGGCTCTCTGGAGAGTCTTAGCAAAGAGGTCACAGGGATAATCAGAGCAATTCTCAGAGACACTGAGAACAAGATGGACAGTTCCCTCCTGGCACTTTCCCTGTAGGAGATACCGCAAGACGTTTCTGTAGATTGGGCACAGCGCTCTGCAGGGTGTTAGCAGAGACTTTCCCGGGACAGTGAAACCCTATGTCAGAGACACTGAGAAGAAGCCCCAATGTTCCCTCCAGGCACTTTCAGTGTGGGTGCCTTCTCCACGTGGTTCCTGGTTTCCCTGCAGCGCTGAAGAGAATGTTAGCAAAGAGGTAACCGGCACAGCGAAAACAGTACTCAAAGACAGGGAGAGCAAGCTCTCTCTTGGCACTTTGGATGTGGGACATACAGCGAGATGTTTGCTGCTTTTGCGTTTGGCTGTTGGGAGATTTACAGCACAAAGATATCTAGTTGATTTGAAGCAGTTCCGAGAAAGTCTAAACATAATCGCCACTTCTCCCTCCTGGCACTTTCCATGTGGGAGATATAGCAGGATGTATATTGGTTTTGAGGACAACTCAATGGACAGTGTAGGGAGAAAAGTTCCTGGCTCCTTGAATGCCGTTCCTGGAGACACTGCGATCAATGTGGGAGATATGTCAAGATGTGTGTTGGTTTTGAGGACGGCTCTCTGGAGAGTCTTAGCAAAGAGGTCACAGGGATAATCAGAGCAATTCTCAGAGACACTGAGAACAAGATGGACAGTTCCCTCCTGGCACTTTCCCTGTAGGAGATACCGCAAGACGTTTCTGTAGATTGGGCACAGCGCTCTGCAGGGTGTTAGCAGAGACTTTCCCGGGACAGTGAAACCCTATGTCAGAGACACTGAGAAGAAGCCCCAATGTTCCCTCCAGGCACTTTCAGTGTGGGTGCCTTCTCCACGTGGTTCCTGGTTTCCCTGCAGCGCTGAAGAGAATGTTAGCAAAGAGGTAACCGGCACAGCGAAAACAGTACTCAAAGACAGGGAGAGCAAGCTCTCTCTTGGCACTTTGGATGTGGGACATACAGCGAGATGTTTGCTGCTTTTGCGTTTGGCTGTTGGGAGATTTACAGCACAAAGATATCTAGTTGATTTGAAGCAGTTCCGAGAAAGTCTAAACATAATCGCCACTTCTCCCTCCTGGCACTTTCCATGTGGGAGATATAGCAGGATGTATATTGGTTTTGAGGACAACTCAATGGACAGTGTAGGGAGAAAAGTTCCTGGCTCCTTGAATGCCGTTCCTGGAGACACTGCGATCAATGAGGGAGATATGTCAAGATGTGTGTTGGTTTTGAGGACGGCTCTCTGGAGAGTCTTAGCAAAGAGGTCACAGGGATAATCAGAGCAATTCTCAGAGACACTGAGAACAAGCTCGACAATTCCCTCCTGGCACTTTCCCTGTAGGAGATACCGCAAGACGTTTCTGTAGATTGGGCACAGCGCTCTGCAGGGTGTTAGCAGAGACTTTCCCGGGACAGTGAAACCCTATGTCAGAGACACTGAGAAGAAGCCCCAATGTTCCCTCCAGGCACTTTCAGTGTGGGTGCCTTCTCCACGTGGTTCCTGGTTTCCCTGCAGCGCTGAAGAGAATGTTAGCAAAGAGGTAACCGGCACAGCGAAAACAGTACTCAAAGACAGGGAGAGCAAGCTCTCTCTTGGCACTTTGGATGTGGGACATACAGCGAGATGTTTGCTGCTTTTGCGTTTGGCTGTTGGGAGATTTACAGCACAAAGATATCTAGTTGATTTGAAGCAGTTCCGAGAAAGTCTAAACATAATCGCCACTTCTCCCTCCTGGCACTTTCCATGTGGGAGATATAGCAGGATGTATATTGGTTTTGAGGACAACTCAATGGACAGTGTAGGGAGAAAAGTTCCTGGCTCCTTGAATGCCGTTCCTGGAGACACTGCGATCAATGTGGGAGATATGTCAAGATGTGTGTTGGTTTTGAGGACGGCTCTCTGGAGAGTCTTAGCAAAGAGGTCACAGGGATAATCAGAGCAATTCTCAGAGACACTGAGAACAAGATGGACAGTTCCCTCCTGGCACTTTCCCTGTAGGAGATACCGCAAGACGTTTCTGTAGATTGGGCACAGCGCTCTGCAGGGTGTTAGCAGAGACTTTCCCGGGACAGTGAAACCCTATGTCAGAGACACTGAGAAGAAGCCCCAATGTTCCCTCCAGGCACTTTCAGTGTGGGTGCCTTCTCCACGTGGTTCCTGGTTTCCCTGCAGCGCTGAAGAGAATGTTAGCAAAGAGGTAACCGGCACAGCGAAAACAGTACTCAAAGACAGGGAGAGCAAGCTCTCTCTTGACACTTTGGATGTGGGACATACAGCGAGATGTTTGCTGCTTTTGCGTTTGGCTGTTGGGAGATTTACAGCACAAAGATATCTAGTTGATTTGAAGCAGTTCCGAGAAAGTCTAAACATAATCGCCACTTCTCCCTCCTGGCACTTTCCATGTGGGAGATATAGCAGGATGTATATTGGTTTTGAGGACAACTCAATGGACAGTGTAGGGAGAAAAGTTCCTGGCTCCTTGAATGCCGTTCCTGGAGACACTGCGATCAATGTGGGACATATGTCAAGATGTGTGTTTGTTTTGAGGACGGCTCTCTGGAGAGTCTTAGCAAAGAGGTCACAGGGATAATCAGAGCAATTCTCAGAGACACTGAGAACAAGATGGACAGTTCCCTCCTGGCACTTTCCCTGTAGGAGATACCGCAAGACGTTTCTGTAGATTGGGCACAGCGCTCTGCAGGGTGTTAGCAGAGACTTTCCCGGGACAGTGAAACCCTATGTCAGAGACACTGAGAAGAAGCCCCAATGTTCCCTCCAGGCACTTTCAGTGTGGGTGCCTTCTCCACGTGGTTCCTGGTTTCCCTGCAGCGCTGAAGAGAATGTTAGCAAAGAGGTAACCGGGACAGTGAAAACAGTACTCAAAGAGAGGGAGAGCAAGCTCTCTCTTGGCACTTTGGATGTGGGACATACAGCGAGATGTTTGCTGCTTTTGCGTTTGGCTGTTGGGAGATTTACAGCACAAAGATATCTAGTTGATTTGAAGCAGTTCCGAGAAAGTCTAAACATAATCGCCACTTCTCCCTCCTGGCACTTTCCATGTGGGAGATATAGCTGGATGTATATTGGTTTTGAGGACAACTCAATGGACAGTGTAGGGAGAAAAGTTCCTGGCTCCTTGAATGCCGTTCCTGGAGACACTGCGATCAATGAGGGAGATATGTCAAGATGTGTGTTGGTTTTGAGGACGGCTCTCTGGAGAGTCTTAGCAAAGAGGTCACAGGGATAATCAGAGCAATTCTCAGAGACACTGAGAACAAGATGGACAGTTCCCTCCTGGCACTTTCCCTGTAGGAGATACCGCAAGACGTTTCTGTAGATTGGGCACAGCGCTCTGCAGGGTGTTAGCAGAGACTTTCCCGGGACAGTGAAACCCTATGTCAGAGACACTGAGAAGAAGCCCCAATGTTCCCTCCAGGCACTTTCAGTGTGGGTGCCTTCTCCACGTGGTTCCTGGTTTCCCTGCAGCGCTGAAGAGAATGTTAGCAAAGAGGTAACCGGGACAGCGAAAACAGTACTCAAAGACAGGGAGAGCAAGCTCTCTCTTGGCACTTTGGATGTGGGACATACAGCGAGATGTTTGCTGCTTTTGCGTTTGGCTGTTGGGAGATTTACAGCACAAAGATATCTAGTTGATTTGAAGCAGTTCCGAGAAAGTCTAAACATAATCGCCACTTCTCCCTCCTGGCACTTTCCATGTGGGAGATATAGCAGGATGTATATTGGTTTTGAGGACAACTCAATGGACAGTGTAGGGAGAAAAGTTCCTGGCTCCTTGAATGCCGTTCCTGGAGACACTGCGATCAATGAGGGAGATATGTCAAGATGTGTGTTGGTTTTGAGGACGGCTCTCTGGAGAGTCTTAGCAAAGAGGTCACAGGGATAATCAGAGCAATTCTCAGAGACACTGAGAACAAGATGGACAGTTCCCTCCTGGCACTTTCCCTGTAGGAGATACCGCAAGACGTTTCTGTAGATTGGGCACAGCGCTCTGCAGGGTGTTAGCAGAGACTTTCCCGGGACAGTGAAACCCTATGTCAGAGACACTGAGAAGAAGCCCCAATGTTCCCTCCAGGCACTTTCAGTGTGGGTGCCTTCTCCACGTGGTTCCTGGTTTCCCTGCAGCGCTGAAGAGAATGTTAGCAAAGAGGTAACCGGGACAGCGAAAACAGTACTCAAAGACAGGGAGAGCAAGCTCTCTCTTGGCACTTTGGATGTGGGACATACAGCGAGATGTTTGCTGCTTTTGCGTTTGGCTGTTGGGAGATTTACAGCACAAAGATATCTAGTTGATTTGAAGCAGTTCCGAGAAAGTCTAAACATAATCGCCACTTCTCCCTCCTGGCACTTTCCATGTGGGAGATATAGCAGGATGTATATTGGTTTTGAGGACAACTCAATGGACAGTGTAGGGAGAAAAGTTCCTGGCTCCTTGAATGCCGTTCCTGGAGACACTGCGATCAATGTGGGAGATATGTCAAGATGTGTGTTTGTTTTGAGGACGGCTCTCTGGAGAGTCTTAGCAAAGAGGTCACAGGGATAATCAGAGCAATTCTCAGAGACACTGAGAACAAGATGGACAGTTCCCTCCTGGCACTTTCCCTGTAGGAGATACCGCAAGACGTTTCTGTAGATTGGGCACAGCGCTCTGCAGGGTGTTAGCAGAGACTTTCCCGGGACAGTGAAACCCTATGTCAGAGACACTGAGAAGAAGCCCCAATGTTCCCTCCAGGCACTTTCAGTGTGGGTGCCTTCTCCACGTGGTTCCTGGTTTCCCTGCAGCGCTGAAGAGAATGTTAGCAAAGAGGTAACCGGCACAGCGAAAACAGTACTCAAAGACAGGGAGAGCAAGCTCTCTCTTGGCACTTTGGATGTGGGACATACAGCGAGATGTTTGCTGCTTTTGCGTTTGGCTGTTGGGAGATTTACAGCACAAAGATATCTAGTTGATTTGAAGCAGTTCCGAGAAAGTCTAAACATAATCGCCACTTCTCCCTCCTGGCACTTTCCATGTGGGAGATATAGCAGGATGTATATTGGTTTTGAGGACAACTCAATGGACAGTGTAGGGAGAAAAGTTCCTGGCTCCTTGAATGCCGTTCCTGGAGACACTGCGATCAATGTGGGAGATATGTCAAGATGTGTGTTGGTTTTGAGGACGGCTCTCTGGAGAGTCTTAGCAAAGAGGTCACAGGGATAATCAGAGCAATTCTCAGAGACACTGAGAACAAGATGGACAGTTCCCTCCTGGCACTTTCCCTGTAGGAGATACCGCAAGACGTTTCTGTAGATTGGGCACAGCGCTCTGCAGGGTGTTAGCAGAGACTTTCCCGGGACAGTGAAACCCTATGTCAGAGACACTGAGAAGAAGCCCCAATGTTCCCTCCAGGCACTTTCAGTGTGGGTGCCTTCTCCACGTGGTTCCTGGTTTCCCTGCAGCGCTGAAGAGAATGTTAGCAAAGAGGTAACCGGCACAGCGAAAACAGTACTCAAAGACAGGGAGAGCAAGCTCTCTCTTGGCACTTTGGATGTGGGACATACAGCGAGATGTTTGCTGCTTTTGCGTTTGGCTGTTGGGAGATTTACAGCACAAAGATATCTAGTTGATTTGAAGCAGTTCCGAGAAAGTCTAAACATAATCGCCACTTCTCCCTCCTGGCACTTTCCATGTGGGAGATATAGCAGGATGTATATTGGTTTTGAGGACAACTCAATGGACAGTGTAGGGAGAAAAGTTCCTGGCTCCTTGAATGCCGTTCCTGGAGACACTGCGATCAATGTGGGAGATATGTCAAGATGTGTGTTGGTTTTGAGGACGGCTCTCTGGAGAGTCTTAGCAAAGAGGTCACAGGGATAATCAGAGCAATTCTCAGAGACACTGAGAACAAGCTCGACAATTCCCTCCTGGCACTTTCCCTGTAGGAGATACCGCAAGACGTTTCTGTAGATTGGGCACAGCGCTCTGCAGGGTGTTAGCAGAGACTTTCCCGGGACAGTGAAACCCTATGTCAGAGACACTGAGAAGAAGCCCCAATGTTCCCTCCAGGCACTTTCAGTGTGGGTGCCTTCTCCACGTGGTTCCTGGTTTCCCTGCAGCGCTGAAGAGAATGTTAGCAAAGAGGTAACCGGCACAGCGAAAACAGTACTCAAAGACAGGGAGAGCAAGCTCTCTCTTGGCACTTTGGATGTGGGACATACAGCGAGATGTTTGCTGCTTTTGCGTTTGGCTGTTGGGAGATTTACAGCACAAAGATATCTAGTTGATTTGAAGCAGTTCCGAGAAAGTCTAAACATAATCGCCACTTCTCCCTCCTGGCACTTTCCATGTGGGAGATATAGCAGGATGTATATTGGTTTTGAGGACAACTCAATGGACAGTGTAGGGAGAAAAGTTCCTGGCTCCTTGAATGCCGTTCCTGGAGACACTGCGATCAATGTGGGAGATATGTCAAGATGTGTGTTGGTTTTGAGGACGGCTCTCTGGAGAGTCTTAGCAAAGAGGTCACAGGGATAATCAGAGCAATTCTCAGAGACACTGAGAACAAGATGGACAGTTCCCTCCTGGCACTTTCCCTGTAGGAGATACCGCAAGACGTTTCTGTAGATTGGGCACAGCGCTCTGCAGGGTGTTAGCAGAGACTTTCCCGGGACAGTGAAACCCTATGTCAGAGACACTGAGAAGAAGCCCCAATGTTCCCTCCAGGCACTTTCAGTGTGGGTGCCTTCTCCACGTGGTTCCTGGTTTCCCTGCAGCGCTGAAGAGAATGTTAGCAAAGAGGTAACCGGCACAGCGAAAACAGTACTCAAAGACAGGGAGAGCAAGCTCTCTCTTGACACTTTGGATGTGGGACATACAGCGAGATGTTTGCTGCTTTTGCGTTTGGCTGTTGGGAGATTTACAGCACAAAGATATCTAGTTGATTTGAAGCAGTTCCGAGAAAGTCTAAACATAATCGCCACTTCTCCCTCCTGGCACTTTCCATGTGGGAGATATAGCAGGATGTATATTGGTTTTGAGGACAACTCAATGGACAGTGTAGGGAGAAAAGTTCCTGGCTCCTTGAATGCCGTTCCTGGAGACACTGCGATCAATGTGGGACATATGTCAAGATGTGTGTTTGTTTTGAGGACGGCTCTCTGGAGAGTCTTAGCAAAGAGGTCACAGGGATAATCAGAGCAATTCTCAGAGACACTGAGAACAAGATGGACAGTTCCCTCCTGGCACTTTCCCTGTAGGAGATACCGCAAGACGTTTCTGTAGATTGGGCACAGCGCTCTGCAGGGTGTTAGCAGAGACTTTCCCGGGACAGTGAAACCCTATGTCAGAGACACTGAGAAGAAGCCCCAATGTTCCCTCCAGGCACTTTCAGTGTGGGTGCCTTCTCCACGTGGTTCCTGGTTTCCCTGCAGCGCTGAAGAGAATGTTAGCAAAGAGGTAACCGGGACAGTGAAAACAGTACTCAAAGAGAGGGAGAGCAAGCTCTCTCTTGGCACTTTGGATGTGGGACATACAGCGAGATGTTTGCTGCTTTTGCGTTTGGCTGTTGGGAGATTTACAGCACAAAGATATCTAGTTGATTTGAAGCAGTTCCGAGAAAGTCTAAACATAATCGCCACTTCTCCCTCCTGGCACTTTCCATGTGGGAGATATAGCAGGATGTATATTGGTTTTGAGGACAACTCAATGGACAGTGTAGGGAGAAAAGTTCCTGGCTCCTTGAATGCCGTTCCTGGAGACACTGCGATCAATGTGGGAGATATGTCAAGATGTGTGTTGGTTTTGAGGACGGCTCTCTGGAGAGTCTTAGCAAAGAGGTCACAGGGATAATCAGAGCAATTCTCAGAGACACTGAGAACAAGATGGACAGTTCCCTCCTGGCACTTTCCCTGTAGGAGATACCGCAAGACGTTTCTGTAGATTGGGCACAGCGCTCTGCAGGGTGTTAGCAGAGACTTTCCCGGGACAGTGAAACCCTATGTCAGAGACACTGAGAAGAAGCCC
Organism: Chroicocephalus ridibundus; assembly: GCF_963924245.1. Taxonomy (NCBI): domain Eukaryota; kingdom Metazoa; phylum Chordata; class Aves; order Charadriiformes; family Laridae; genus Chroicocephalus; species Chroicocephalus ridibundus. The sequence continues at coordinate 13,183 of NW_026961202.1, forward strand.
CAATGTTCCCTCCAGGCACTTTCAGTGTGGGTGCCTTCTCCACGTGGTTCCTGGTTTCCCTGCAGCGCTGAAGAGAATGTTAGCAAAGAGGTAACCGGGACAGCGAAAACAGTACTCAAAGACAGGGAGAGCAAGCTCTCTCTTGGCACTTTGGATGTGGGACATACAGCGAGATGTTTGCTGCTTTTGCGTTTGGCTGTTGGGAGATTTACAGCACAAAGATATCTAGTTGATTTGAAGCAGTTCCGAGAAAGTCTAAACATAATCGCCACTTCTCCCTCCTGGCACTTTCCATGTGGGAGATATAGCAGGATGTATATTGGTTTTGAGGACAACTCAATGGACAGTGTAGGGAGAAAAGTTCCTGGCTCCTTGAATGCCGTTCCTGGAGACACTGCGATCAATGTGGGAGATATGTCAAGATGTGTGTTGGTTTTGAGGACGGCTCTCTGGAGAGTCTTAGCAAAGAGGTCACAGGGATAATCAGAGCAATTCTCAGAGACACTGAGAACAAGATGGACAGTTCCCTCCTGGCACTTTCCCTGTAGGAGATACCGCAAGACGTTTCTGTAGATTGGGCACAGCGCTCTGCAGGGTGTTAGCAGAGACTTTCCCGGGACAGTGAAACCCTATGTCAGAGACACTGAGAAGAAGCCCCAATGTTCCCTCCAGGCACTTTCAGTGTGGGTGCCTTCTCCACGTGGTTCCTGGTTTCCCTGCAGCGCTGAAGAGAATGTTAGCAAAGAGGTAACCGGCACAGCGAAAACAGTACTCAAAGACAGGGAGAGCAAGCTCTCTCTTGGCACTTTGGATGTGGGACATACAGCGAGATGTTTGCTGCTTTTGCGTTTGGCTGTTGGGAGATTTACAGCACAAAGATATCTAGTTGATTTGAAGCAGTTCCGAGAAAGTCTAAACATAATCGCCACTTCTCCCTCCTGGCACTTTCCATGTGGGAGATATAGCAGGATGTATATTGGTTTTGAGGACAACTCAATGGACAGTGTAGGGAGAAAAGTTCCTGGCTCCTTGAATGCCGTTCCTGGAGACACTGCGATCAATGTGGGAGATATGTCAAGATGTGTGTTGGTTTTGAGGACGGCTCTCTGGAGAGTCTTAGCAAAGAGGTCACAGGGATAATCAGAGCAATTCTCAGAGACACTGAGAACAAGATGGACAGTTCCCTCCTGGCACTTTCCCTGTAGGAGATACCGCAAGACGTTTCTGTAGATTGGGCACAGCGCTCTGCAGGGTGTTAGCAGAGACTTTCCCGGGACAGTGAAACCCTATGTCAGAGACACTGAGAAGAAGCCCCAATGTTCCCTCCAGGCACTTTCAGTGTGGGTGCCTTCTCCACGTGGTTCCTGGTTTCCCTGCAGCGCTGAAGAGAATGTTAGCAAAGAGGTAACCGGCACAGCGAAAACAGTACTCAAAGACAGGGAGAGCAAGCTCTCTCTTGACACTTTGGATGTGGGACATACAGCGAGATGTTTGCTGCTTTTGCGTTTGGCTGTTGGGAGATTTACAGCACAAAGATATCTAGTTGATTTGAAGCAGTTCCGAGAAAGTCTAAACATAATCGCCACTTCTCCCTCCTGGCACTTTCCATGTGGGAGATATAGCAGGATGTATATTGGTTTTGAGGACAACTCAATGGACAGTGTAGGGAGAAAAGTTCCTGGCTCCTTGAATGCCGTTCCTGGAGACACTGCGATCAATGTGGGACATATGTCAAGATGTGTGTTTGTTTTGAGGACGGCTCTCTGGAGAGTCTTAGCAAAGAGGTCACAGGGATAATCAGAGCAATTCTCAGAGACACTGAGAACAAGATGGACAGTTCCCTCCTGGCACTTTCCCTGTAGGAGATACCGCAAGACGTTTCTGTAGATTGGGCACAGCGCTCTGCAGGGTGTTAGCAGAGACTTTCCCGGGACAGTGAAACCCTATGTCAGAGACACTGAGAAGAAGCCCCAATGTTCCCTCCAGGCACTTTCAGTGTGGGTGCCTTCTCCACGTGGTTCCTGGTTTCCCTGCAGCGCTGAAGAGAATGTTAGCAAAGAGGTAACCGGCACAGTGAAAACAGTACTCAAAGAGAGGGAGAGCAAGCTCTCTCTTGGCACTTTGGATGTGGGACATACAGCGAGATGTTTGCTGCTTTTGCGTTTGGCTGTTGGGAGATTTACAGCACAAAGATATCTAGTTGATTTGAAGCAGTTCCGAGAAAGTCTAAACATAATCGCCACTTCTCCCTCCTGGCACTTTCCATGTGGGAGATATAGCAGGATGTATATTGGTTTTGAGGACAACTCAATGGACAGTGTAGGGAGAAAAGTTCCTGGCTCCTTGAATGCCGTTCCTGGAGACACTGCGATCAATGTGGGAGATATGTCAAGATGTGTGTTGGTTTTGAGGACGGCTCTCTGGAGAGTCTTAGCAAAGAGGTCACAGGGATAATCAGAGCAATTCTCAGAGACACTGAGAACAAGATGGACAGTTCCCTCCTGGCACTTTCCCTGTAGGAGATACCGCAAGACGTTTCTGTAGATTGGGCACAGCGCTCTGCAGGGTGTTAGCAGAGACTTTCCCGGGACAGTGAAACCCTATGTCAGAGACACTGAGAAGAAGCCCCAATGTTCCCTCCAGGCACTTTCAGTGTGGGTGCCTTCTCCACGTGGTTCCTGGTTTCCCTGCAGCGCTGAAGAGAATGTTAGCAAAGAGGTAACCGGCACAGCGAAAACAGTACTCAAAGACAGGGAGAGCAAGCTCTCTCTTGGCACTTTGGATGTGGGACATACAGCGAGATGTTTGCTGCTTTTGCGTTTGGCTGTTGGGAGATTTACAGCACAAAGATATCTAGTTGATTTGAAGCAGTTCCGAGAAAGTCTAAACATAATCGCCACTTCTCCCTCCTGGCACTTTCCATGTGGGAGATATAGCAGGATGTATATTGGTTTTGAGGACAACTCAATGGACAGTGTAGGGAGAAAAGTTCCTGGCTCCTTGAATGCCGTTCCTGGAGACACTGCGATCAATGTGGGACATATGTCAAGATGTGTGTTTGTTTTGAGGACGGCTCTCTGGAGAGTCTTAGCAAAGAGGTCACAGGGATAATCAGAGCAATTCTCAGAGACACTGAGAACAAGATGGACAGTTCCCTCCTGGCACTTTCCCTGTAGGAGATACCGCAAGACGTTTCTGTAGATTGGGCACAGCGCTCTGCAGGGTGTTAGCAGAGACTTTCCCGGGACAGTGAAACCCTATGTCAGAGACACTGAGAAGAAGCCCCAATGTTCCCTCCAGGCACTTTCAGTGTGGGTGCCTTCTCCACGTGGTTCCTGGTTTCCCTGCAGCGCTGAAGAGAATGTTAGCAAAGAGGTAACCGGGACAGTGAAAACAGTACTCAAAGACAGGGAGAGCAAGCTCTCTCTTGGCACTTTGGATGTGGGACATACAGCGAGATGTTTGCTGCTTTTGCGTTTGGCTGTTGGGAGATTTACAGCACAAAGATATCTAGTTGATTTGAAGCAGTTCCGAGAAAGTCTAAACATAATCGCCACTTCTCCCTCCTGGCACTTTCCATGTGGGAGATATAGCAGGATGTATATTGGTTTTGAGGACAACTCAATGGACAGTGTAGGGAGAAAAGTTCCTGGCTCCTTGAATGCCGTTCCTGGAGACACTGCGATCAATGTGGGAGATATGTCAAGATGTGTGTTGGTTTTGAGGACGGCTCTCTGGAGAGTCTTAGCAAAGAGGTCACAGGGATAATCAGAGCAATTCTCAGAGACACTGAGAACAAGATGGACAGTTCCCTCCTGGCACTTTCCCTGTAGGAGATACCGCAAGACGTTTCTGTAGATTGGGCACAGCGCTCTGCAGGGTGTTAGCAGAGACTTTCCCGGGACAGTGAAACCCTATGTCAGAGACACTGAGAAGAAGCCCCAATGTTCCCTCCAGGCACTTTCAGTGTGGGTGCCTTCTCCACGTGGTTCCTGGTTTCCCTGCAGCGCTGAAGAGAATGTTAGCAAAGAGGTAACCGGCACAGTGAAAACAGTACTCAAAGAGAGGGAGAGCAAGCTCTCTCTTGGCACTTTGGATGTGGGACATACAGCGAGATGTTTGCTGCTTTTGCGTTTGGCTGTTGGGAGATTTACAGCACAAAGATATCTAGTTGATTTGAAGCAGTTCCGAGAAAGTCTAAACATAATCGCCACTTCTCCCTCCTGGCACTTTCCATGTGGGAGATATAGCAGGATGTATATTGGTTTTGAGGACAACTCAATGGACAGTGTAGGGAGAAAAGTTCCTGGCTCCTTGAATGCCGTTCCTGGAGACACTGCGATCAATGAGGGAGATATGTCAAGATGTGTGTTGGTTTTGAGGACGGCTCTCTGGAGAGTCTTAGCAAAGAGGTCACAGGGATAATCAGAGCAATTCTCAGAGACACTGAGAACAAGCTCGACAATTCCCTCCTGGCACTTTCCCTGTAGGAGATACCGCAAGACGTTTCTGTAGATTGGGCACAGCGCTCTGCAGGGTGTTAGCAGAGACTTTCCCGGGACAGTGAAACCCTATGTCAGAGACACTGAGAAGAAGCCCCAATGTTCCCTCCAGGCACTTTCAGTGTGGGTGCCTTCTCCACGTGGTTCCTGGTTTCCCTGCAGCGCTGAAGAGAATGTTAGCAAAGAGGTAACCGGCACAGCGAAAACAGTACTCAAAGAGAGGGAGAGCAAGCTCTCTCTTGGCACTTTGGATGTGGGACATACAGCGAGATGTTTGCTGCTTTTGCGTTTGGCTGTTGGGAGATTTACAGCACAAAGATATCTAGTTGATTTGAAGCAGTTCCGAGAAAGTCTAAACATAATCGCCACTTCTCCCTCCTGGCACTTTCCATGTGGGAGATATAGCAGGATGTATATTGGTTTTGAGGACAACTCAATGGACAGTGTAGGGAGAAAAGTTCCTGGCTCCTTGAATGCCGTTCCTGGAGACACTGCGATCAATGTGGGAGATATGTCAAGATGTGTGTTTGTTTTGAGGACGGCTCTCTGGAGAGTCTTAGCAAAGAGGTCACAGGGATAATCAGAGCAATTCTCAGAGACACTGAGAACAAGATGGACAGTTCCCTCCTGGCACTTTCCCTGTAGGAGATACCGCAAGACGTTTCTGTAGATTGGGCACAGCGCTCTGCAGGGTGTTAGCAGAGACTTTCCCGGGACAGTGAAACCCTATGTCAGAGACACTGAGAAGAAGCCCCAATGTTCCCTCCAGGCACTTTCAGTGTGGGTGCCTTCTCCACGTGGTTCCTGGTTTCCCTGCAGCGCTGAAGAGAATGTTAGCAAAGAGGTAACCGGCACAGCGAAAACAGTACTCAAAGACAGGGAGAGCAAGCTCTCTCTTGGCACTTTGGATGTGGGACATACAGCGAGATGTTTGCTGCTTTTGCGTTTGGCTGTTGGGAGATTTACAGCACAAAGATATCTAGTTGATTTGAAGCAGTTCCGAGAAAGTCTAAACATAATCGCCACTTCTCCCTCCTGGCACTTTCCATGTGGGAGATATAGCAGGATGTATATTGGTTTTGAGGACAACTCAATGGACAGTGTAGGGAGAAAAGTTCCTGGCTCCTTGAATGCCGTTCCTGGAGACACTGCGATCAATGAGGGAGATATGTCAAGATGTGTGTTTGTTTTGAGGACGGCTCTCTGGAGAGTCTTAGCAAAGAGGTCACAGGGATAATCAGAGCAATTCTCAGAGACACTGAGAACAAGATGGACAGTTCCCTCCTGGCACTTTCCCTGTAGGAGATACCGCAAGACGTTTCTGTAGATTGGGCACAGCGCTCTGCAGGGTGTTAGCAGAGACTTTCCCGGGACAGTGAAACCCTATGTCAGAGACACTGAGAAGAAGCCCCAATGTTCCCTCCAGGCACTTTCAGTGTGGGTGCCTTCTCCACGTGGTTCCTGGTTTCCCTGCAGCGCTGAAGAGAATGTTAGCAAAGAGGTAACCGGCACAGCGAAAACAGTACTCAAAGAGAGGGAGAGCAAGCTCTCTCTTGGCACTTTGGATGTGGGACATACAGCGAGATGTTTGCTGCTTTTGCGTTTGGCTGTTGGGAGATTTACAGCACAAAGATATCTAGTTGATTTGAAGCAGTTCCGAGAAAGTCTAAACATAATCGCCACTTCTCCCTCCTGGCACTTTCCATGTGGGAGATATAGCAGGATGTATATTGGTTTTGAGGACAACTCAATGGACAGTGTAGGGAGAAAAGTTCCTGGCTCCTTGAATGCCGTTCCTGGAGACACTGCGATCAATGTGGGAGATATGTCAAGATGTGTGTTTGTTTTGAGGACGGCTCTCTGGAGAGTCTTAGCAAAGAGGTCACAGGGATAATCAGAGCAATTCTCAGAGACACTGAGAACAAGATGGACAGTTCCCTCCTGGCACTTTCCCTGTAGGAGATACCGCAAGACGTTTCTGTAGATTGGGCACAGCGCTCTGCAGGGTGTTAGCAGAGACTTTCCCGGGACAGTGAAACCCTATGTCAGAGACACTGAGAAGAAGCCCCAATGTTCCCTCCAGGCACTTTCAGTGTGGGTGCCTTCTCCACGTGGTTCCTGGTTTCCCTGCAGCGCTGAAGAGAATGTTAGCAAAGAGGTAACCGGCACAGCGAAAACAGTACTCAAAGACAGGGAGAGCAAGCTCTCTCTTGGCACTTTGGATGTGGGACATACAGCGAGATGTTTGCTGCTTTTGCGTTTGGCTGTTGGGAGATTTACAGCACAAAGATATCTAGTTGATTTGAAGCAGTTCCGAGAAAGTCTAAACATAATCGCCACTTCTCCCTCCTGGCACTTTCCATGTGGGAGATATAGCAGGATGTATATTGGTTTTGAGGACAACTCAATGGACAGTGTAGGGAGAAAAGTTCCTGGCTCCTTGAATGCCGTTCCTGGAGACACTGCGATCAATGAGGGAGATATGTCAAGATGTGTGTTTGTTTTGAGGACGGCTCTCTGGAGAGTCTTAGCAAAGAGGTCACAGGGATAATCAGAGCAATTCTCAGAGACACTGAGAACAAGATGGACAGTTCCCTCCTGGCACTTTCCCTGTAGGAGATACCGCAAGACGTTTCTGTAGATTGGGCACAGCGCTCTGCAGGGTGTTAGCAGAGACTTTCCCGGGACAGTGAAACCCTATGTCAGAGACACTGAGAAGAAGCCCCAATGTTCCCTCCAGGCACTTTCAGTGTGGGTGCCTTCTCCACGTGGTTCCTGGTTTCCCTGCAGCGCTGAAGAGAATGTTAGCAAAGAGGTAACCGGCACAGCGAAAACAGTACTCAAAGACAGGGAGAGCAAGCTCTCTCTTGGCACTTTGGATGTGGGACATACAGCGAGATGTTTGCTGCTTTTGCGTTTGGCTGTTGGGAGATTTACAGCACAAAGATATCTAGTTGATTTGAAGCAGTTCCGAGAAAGTCTAAACATAATCGCCACTTCTCCCTCCTGGCACTTTCCATGTGGGAGATATAGCAGGATGTATATTGGTTTTGAGGACAACTCAATGGACAGTGTAGGGAGAAAAGTTCCTGGCTCCTTGAATGCCGTTCCTGGAGACACTGCGATCAATGTGGGAGATATGTCAAGATGTGTGTTTGTTTTGAGGACGGCTCTCTGGAGAGTCTTAGCAAAGAGGTCACAGGGATAATCAGAGCAATTCTCAGAGACACTGAGAACAAGATGGACAGTTCCCTCCTGGCACTTTCCCTGTAGGAGATACCGCAAGACGTTTCTGTAGATTGGGCACAGCGCTCTGCAGGGTGTTAGCAGAGACTTTCCCGGGACAGTGAAACCCTATGTCAGAGACACTGAGAAGAAGCCCCAATGTTCCCTCCAGGCACTTTCAGTGTGGGTGCCTTCTCCACGTGGTTCCTGGTTTCCCTGCAGCGCTGAAGAGAATGTTAGCAAAGAGGTAACCGGCACAGCGAAAACAGTACTCAAAGACAGGGAGAGCAAGCTCTCTCTTGGCACTTTGGATGTGGGACATACAGCGAGATGTTTGCTGCTTTTGCGTTTGGCTGTTGGGAGATTTACAGCACAAAGATATCTAGTTGATTTGAAGCAGTTCCGAGAAAGTCTAAACATAATCGCCACTTCTCCCTCCTGGCACTTTCCATGTGGGAGATATAGCAGGATGTATATTGGTTTTGAGGACAACTCAATGGACAGTGTAGGGAGAAAAGTTCCTGGCTCCTTGAATGCCGTTCCTGGAGACACTGCGATCAATGTGGGAGATATGTCAAGATGTGTGTTGGTTTTGAGGACGGCTCTCTGGAGAGTCTTAGCAAAGAGGTCACAGGGATAATCAGAGCAATTCTCAGAGACACTGAGAACAAGATGGACAGTTCCCTCCTGGCACTTTCCCTGTAGGAGATACCGCAAGACGTTTCTGTAGATTGGGCACAGCGCTCTGCAGGGTGTTAGCAGAGACTTTCCCGGGACAGTGAAACCCTATGTCAGAGACACTGAGAAGAAGCCCCAATGTTCCCTCCAGGCACTTTCAGTGTGGGTGCCTTCTCCACGTGGTTCCTGGTTTCCCTGCAGCGCTGAAGAGAATGTTAGCAAAGAGGTAACCGGCACAGCGAAAACAGTACTCAAAGAGAGGGAGAGCAAGCTCTCTCTTGGCACTTTGGATGTGGGACATACAGCGAGATGTTTGCTGCTTTTGCGTTTGGCTGTTGGGAGATTTACAGCACAAAGATATCTAGTTGATTTGAAGCAGTTCCGAGAAAGTCTAAACATAATCGCCACTTCTCCCTCCTGGCACTTTCCATGTGGGAGATATAGCAGGATGTATATTGGTTTTGAGGACAACTCAATGGACAGTGTAGGGAGAAAAGTTCCTGGCTCCTTGAATGCCGTTCCTGGAGACACTGCGATCAATGAGGGAGATATGTCAAGATGTGTGTTGGTTTTGAGGACGGCTCTCTGGAGAGTCTTAGCAAAGAGGTCACAGGGATAATCAGAGCAATTCTCAGAGACACTGAGAACAAGATGGACAGTTCCCTCCTGGCACTTTCCCTGTAGGAGATACCGCAAGACGTTTCTGTAGATTGGGCACAGCGCTCTGCAGGGTGTTAGCAGAGACTTTCCCGGGACAGTGAAACCCTATGTCAGAGACACTGAGAAGAAGCCCCAATGTTCCCTCCAGGCACTTTCAGTGTGGGTGCCTTCTCCACGTGGTTCCTGGTTTCCCTGCAGCGCTGAAGAGAATGTTAGCAAAGAGGTAACCGGCACAGCGAAAACAGTACTCAAAGACAGGGAGAGCAAGCTCTCTCTTGGCACTTTGGATGTGGGACATACAGCGAGATGTTTGCTGCTTTTGCGTTTGGCTGTTGGGCGATTTAGAGCACAAAGATATCTAGTTGATTTGAAGCAGTTCCGAGAAAGTCTAAACATAATCGCCACTTCTCCCTCCTGGCACTTTCCATGTGGGAGATATAGCAGGATGTATATTGGTTTTGAGGACAACTCAATGGACAGTGTAGGGAGAAAAGTTCCTGGCTCCTTGAATGCCGTTCCTGGAGACACTGCGATCAATGAGGGAGATATGTCAAGATGTGTGTTGGTTTTGAGGACGGCTCTCTGGAGAGTCTTAGCAAAGAGGTCACAGGGATAATCAGAGCAATTCTCAGAGACACTGAGAACAAGATGGACAGTTCCCTCCTGGCACTTTCCCTGTAGGAGATACCGCAAGACGTTTCTGTAGATTGGGCACAGCGCTCTGCAGGGTGTTAGCAGAGACTTTCCCGGGACAGTGAAACCCTATGTCAGAGACACTGAGAAGAAGCCCCAATGTTCCCTCCAGGCACTTTCAGTGTGGGTGCCTTCTCCACGTGGTTCCTGGTTTCCCTGCAGCGCTGAAGAGAATGTTAGCAAAGAGGTAACCGGCACAGCGAAAACAGTACTCAAAGACAGGGAGAGCAAGCTCTCTCTTGGCACTTTGGATGTGGGACATACAGCGAGATGTTTGCTGCTTTTGCGTTTGGCTGTTGGGAGATTTACAGCACAAAGATATCTAGTTGATTTGAAGCAGTTCCGAGAAAGTCTAAACATAATCGCCACTTCTCCCTCCTGGCACTTTCCATGTGGGAGATATAGCAGGATGTATATTGGTTTTGAGGACAACTCAATGGACAGTGTAGGGAGAAAAGTTCCTGGCTCCTTGAATGCCGTTCCTGGAGACACTGCGATCAATGTGGGAGATATGTCAAGATGTGTGTTGGTTTTGAGGACGGCTCTCTGGAGAGTCTTAGCAAAGAGGTCACAGGGATAATCAGAGCAATTCTCAGAGACACTGAGAACAAGATGGACAGTTCCCTCCTGGCACTTTCCCTGTAGGAGATACCGCAAGACGTTTCTGTAGATTGGGCACAGCGCTCTGCAGGGTGTTAGCAGAGACTTTCCCGGGACAGTGAAACCCTATGTCAGAGACACTGAGAAGAAGCCCCAATGTTCCCTCCAGGCACTTTCAGTGTGGGTGCCTTCTCCACGTGGTTCCTGGTTTCCCTGCAGCGCTGAAGAGAATGTTAGCAAAGAGGTAACCGGCACAGCGAAAACAGTACTCAAAGACAGGGAGAGCAAGCTCTCTCTTGGCACTTTGGATGTGGGACATACAGCGAGATGTTTGCTGCTTTTGCGTTTGGCTGTTGGGAGATTTACAGCACAAAGATATCTAGTTGATTTGAAGCAGTTCCGAGAAAGTCTAAACATAATCGCCACTTCTCCCTCCTGGCACTTTCCATGTGGGAGATATAGCAGGATGTATATTGGTTTTGAGGACAACTCAATGGACAGTGTAGGGAGAAAAGTTCCTGGCTCCTTGAATGCCGTTCCTGGAGACACTGCGATCAATGTGGGAGATATGTCAAGATGTGTGTTTGTTTTGAGGACGGCTCTCTGGAGAGTCTTAGCAAAGAGGTCACAGGGATAATCAGAGCAATTCTCAGAGACACTGAGAACAAGATGGACAGTTCCCTCCTGGCACTTTCCCTGTAGGAGATACCGCAAGACGTTTCTGTAGATTGGGCACAGCGCTCTGCAGGGTGTTAGCAGAGACTTTCCCGGGACAGTGAAACCCTATGTCAGAGACACTGAGAAGAAGCCCCAATGTTCCCTCCAGGCACTTTCAGTGTGGGTGCCTTCTCCACGTGGTTCCTGGTTTCCCTGCAGCGCTGAAGAGAATGTTAGCAAAGAGGTAACCGGCACAGCGAAAACAGTACTCAAAGACAGGGAGAGCAAGCTCTCTCTTGGCACTTTGGATGTGGGACATACAGCGAGATGTTTGCTGCTTTTGCGTTTGGCTGTTGGGAGATTTACAGCACAAAGATATCTAGTTGATTTGAAGCAGTTCCGAGAAAGTCTAAACATAATCGCCACTTCTCCCTCCTGGCACTTTCCATGTGGGAGATATAGCAGGATGTATATTGGTTTTGAGGACAACTCAATGGACAGTGTAGGGAGAAAAGTTCCTGGCTCCTTGAATGCCGTTCCTGGAGACACTGCGATCAATGTGGGAGATATGTCAAGATGTGTGTTGGTTTTGAGGACGGCTCTCTGGAGAGTCTTAGCAAAGAGGTCACAGGGATAATCAGAGCAATTCTCAGAGACACTGAGAACAAGATGGACAGTTCCCTCCTGGCACTTTCCCTGTAGGAGATACCGCAAGACGTTTCTGTAGATTGGGCACAGCGCTCTGCAGGGTGTTAGCAGAGACTTTCCCGGGACAGTGAAACCCTATGTCAGAGACACTGAGAAGAAGCCCCAATGTTCCCTCCAGGCACTTTCAGTGTGGGTGCCTTCTCCACGTGGTTCCTGGTTTCCCTGCAGCGCTGAAGAGAATGTTAGCAAAGAGGTAACCGGCACAGCGAAAACAGTACTCAAAGACAGGGAGAGCAAGCTCTCTCTTGGCACTTTGGATGTGGGACATACAGCGAGATGTTTGCTGCTTTTGCGTTTGGCTGTTGGGCGATTTAGAGCACAAAGATATCTAGTTGATTTGAAGCAGTTCCGAGAAAGTCTAAACATAATCGCCACTTCTCCCTCCTGGCACTTTCCATGTGGGAGATATAGCAGGATGTATATTGGTTTTGAGGACAACTCAATGGACAGTGTAGGGAGAAAAGTTCCTGGCTCCTTGAATGCCGTTCCTGGAGACACTGCGATCAATGAGGGAGATATGTCAAGATGTGTGTTGGTTTTGAGGACGGCTCTCTGGAGAGTCTTAGCAAAGAGGTCACAGGGATAATCAGAGCAATTCTCAGAGACACTGAGAACAAGCTCGACAATTCCCTCCTGGCACTTTCCCTGTAGGAGATACCGCAAGACGTTTCTGTAGATTGGGCACAGCGCTCTGCAGGGTGTTAGCAGAGACTTTCCCGGGACAGTGAAACCCTATGTCAGAGACACTGAGAAGAAGCCCCAATGTTCCCTCCAGGCACTTTCAGTGTGGGTGCCTTCTCCACGTGGTTCCTGGTTTCCCTGCAGCGCTGAAGAGAATGTTAGCAAAGAGGTAACCGGCACAGCGAAAACAGTACTCAAAGACAGGGAGAGCAAGCTCTCTCTTGGCACTTTGGATGTGGGACATACAGCGAGATGTTTGCTGCTTTTGCGTTTGGCTGTTGGGAGATTTACAGCACAAAGATATCTAGTTGATTTGAAGCAGTTCCGAGAAAGTCTAAACATAATCGCCACTTCTCCCTCCTGGCACTTTCCATGTGGGAGATATAGCAGGATGTATATTGGTTTTGAGGACAACTCAATGGACAGTGTAGGGAGAAAAGTTCCTGGCTCCTTGAATGCCGTTCCTGGAGACACTGCGATCAATGTGGGAGATATGTCAAGATGTGTGTTGGTTTTGAGGACGGCTCTCTGGAGAGTCTTAGCAAAGAGGTCACAGGGATAATCAGAGCAATTCTCAGAGACACTGAGAACAAGATGGACAGTTCCCTCCTGGCACTTTCCCTGTAGGAGATACCGCAAGACGTTTCTGTAGATTGGGCACAGCGCTCTGCAGGGTGTTAGCAGAGACTTTCCCGGGACAGTGAAACCCTATGTCAGAGACACTGAGAAGAAGCCCCAATGTTCCCTCCAGGCACTTTCAGTGTGGGTGCCTTCTCCACGTGGTTCCTGGTTTCCCTGCAGCGCTGAAGAGAATGTTAGCAAAGAGGTAACCGGCACAGCGAAAACAGTACTCAAAGACAGGGAGAGCAAGCTCTCTCTTGGCACTTTGGATGTGGGACATACAGCGAGATGTTTGCTGCTTTTGCGTTTGGCTGTTGGGCGATTTAGAGCACAAAGATATCTAGTTGATTTGAAGCAGTTCCGAGAAAGTCTAAACATAATCGCCACTTCTCCCTCCTGGCACTTTCCATGTGGGAGATATAGCAGGATGTATATTGGTTTTGAGGACAACTCAATGGACAGTGTAGGGAGAAAAGTTCCTGGCTCCTTGAATGCCGTTCCTGGAGACACTGCGATCAATGAGGGAGATATGTCAAGATGTGTGTTGGTTTTGAGGACGGCTCTCTGGAGAGTCTTAGCAAAGAGGTCACAGGGATAATCAGAGCAATTCTCAGAGACACTGAGAACAAGATGGACAGTTCCCTCCTGGCACTTTCCCTGTAGGAGATACCGCAAGACGTTTCTGTAGATTGGGCACAGCGCTCTGCAGGGTGTTAGCAGAGACTTTCCCGGGACAGTGAAACCCTATGTCAGAGACACTGAGAAGAAGCCCCAATGTTCCCTCCAGGCACTTTCAGTGTGGGTGCCTTCTCCACGTGGTTCCTGGTTTCCCTGCAGCGCTGAAGAGAATGTTAGCAAAGAGGTAACCGGCACAGCGAAAACAGTACTCAAAGACAGGGAGAGCAAGCTCTCTCTTGGCACTTTGGATGTGGGACATACAGCGAGATGTTTGCTGCTTTTGCGTTTGGCTGTTGGGAGATTTACAGCACAAAGATATCTAGTTGATTTGAAGCAGTTCCGAGAAAGTCTAAACATAATCGCCACTTCTCCCTCCTGGCACTTTCCATGTGGGAGATATAGCAGGATGTATATTGGTTTTGAGGACAACTCAATGGACAGTGTAGGGAGAAAAGTTCCTGGCTCCTTGAATGCCGTTCCTGGAGACACTGCGATCAATGTGGGAGATATGTCAAGATGTGTGTTGGTTTTGAGGACGGCTCTCTGGAGAGTCTTAGCAAAGAGGTCACAGGGATAATCAGAGCAATTCTCAGAGACACTGAGAACAAGATGGACAGTTCCCTCCTGGCACTTTCCCTGTAGGAGATACCGCAAGACGTTTCTGTAGATTGGGCACAGCGCTCTGCAGGGTGTTAGCAGAGACTTTCCCGGGACAGTGAAACCCTATGTCAGAGACACTGAGAAGAAGCCCCAATGTTCCCTCCAGGCACTTTCAGTGTGGGTGCCTTCTCCACGTGGTTCCTGGTTTCCCTGCAGCGCTGAAGAGAATGTTAGCAAAGAGGTAACCGGCACAGCGAAAACAGTACTCAAAGACAGGGAGAGCAAGCTCTCTCTTGGCACTTTGGATGTGGGACATACAGCGAGATGTTTGCTGCTTTTGCGTTTGGCTGTTGGGAGATTTACAGCACAAAGATATCTAGTTGATTTGAAGCAGTTCCGAGAAAGTCTAAACATAATCGCCACTTCTCCCTCCTGGCACTTTCCATGTGGGAGATATAGCAGGATGTATATTGGTTTTGAGGACAACTCAATGGACAGTGTAGGGAGAAAAGTTCCTGGCTCCTTGAATGCCGTTCCTGGAGACACTGCGATCAATGTGGGAGATATGTCAAGATGTGTGTTTGTTTTGAGGACGGCTCTCTGGAGAGTCTTAGCAAAGAGGTCACAGGGATAATCAGAGCAATTCTCAGAGACACTGAGAACAAGATGGACAGTTCCCTCCTGGCACTTTCCCTGTAGGAGATACCGCAAGACGTTTCTGTAGATTGGGCACAGCGCTCTGCAGGGTGTTAGCAGAGACTTTCCCGGGACAGTGAAACCCTATGTCAGAGACACTGAGAAGAAGCCCCAATGTTCCCTCCAGGCACTTTCAGTGTGGGTGCCTTCTCCACGTGGTTCCTGGTTTCCCTGCAGCGCTGAAGAGAATGTTAGCAAAGAGGTAACCGGCACAGCGAAAACAGTACTCAAAGACAGGGAGAGCAAGCTCTCTCTTGGCACTTTGGATGTGGGACATACAGCGAGATGTTTGCTGCTTTTGCGTTTGGCTGTTGGGAGATTTACAGCACAAAGATATCTAGTTGATTTGAAGCAGTTCCGAGAAAGTCTAAACATAATCGCCACTTCTCCCTCCTGGCACTTTCCATGTGGGAGATATAGCAGGATGTATATTGGTTTTGAGGACAACTCAATGGACAGTGTAGGGAGAAAAGTTCCTGGCTCCTTGAATGCCGTTCCTGGAGACACTGCGATCAATGTGGGAGATATGTCAAGATGTGTGTTGGTTTTGAGGACGGCTCTCTGGAGAGTCTTAGCAAAGAGGTCACAGGGATAATCAGAGCAATTCTCAGAGACACTGAGAACAAGATGGACAGTTCCCTCCTGGCACTTTCCCTGTAGGAGATACCGCAAGACGTTTCTGTAGATTGGGCACAGCGCTCTGCAGGGTGTTAGCAGAGACTTTCCCGGGACAGTGAAACCCTATGTCAGAGACACTGAGAAGAAGCCCCAATGTTCCCTCCAGGCACTTTCAGTGTGGGTGCCTTCTCCACGTGGTTCCTGGTTTCCCTGCAGCGCTGAAGAGAATGTTAGCAAAGAGGTAACCGGCACAGCGAAAACAGTACTCAAAGACAGGGAGAGCAAGCTCTCTCTTGGCACTTTGGATGTGGGACATACAGCGAGATGTTTGCTGCTTTTGCGTTTGGCTGTTGGGCGATTTAGAGCACAAAGATATCTAGTTGATTTGAAGCAGTTCCGAGAAAGTCTAAACATAATCGCCACTTCTCCCTCCTGGCACTTTCCATGTGGGAGATATAGCAGGATGTATATTGGTTTTGAGGACAACTCAATGGACAGTGTAGGGAGAAAAGTTCCTGGCTCCTTGAATGCCGTTCCTGGAGACACTGCGATCAATGAGGGAGATATGTCAAGATGTGTGTTGGTTTTGAGGACGGCTCTCTGGAGAGTCTTAGCAAAGAGGTCACAGGGATAATCAGAGCAATTCTCAGAGACACTGAGAACAAGCTCGACAATTCCCTCCTGGCACTTTCCCTGTAGGAGATACCGCAAGACGTTTCTGTAGATTGGGCACAGCGCTCTGCAGGGTGTTAGCAGAGACTTTCCCGGGACAGTGAAACCCTATGTCAGAGACACTGAGAAGAAGCCCCAATGTTCCCTCCAGGCACTTTCAGTGTGGGTGCCTTCTCCACGTGGTTCCTGGTTTCCCTGCAGCGCTGAAGAGAATGTTAGCAAAGAGGTAACCGGCACAGCGAAAACAGTACTCAAAGACAGGGAGAGCAAGCTCTCTCTTGGCACTTTGGATGTGGGACATACAGCGAGATGTTTGCTGCTTTTGCGTTTGGCTGTTGGGAGATTTACAGCACAAAGATATCTAGTTGATTTGAAGCAGTTCCGAGAAAGTCTAAACATAATCGCCACTTCTCCCTCCTGGCACTTTCCATGTGGGAGATATAGCAGGATGTATATTGGTTTTGAGGACAACTCAATGGACAGTGTAGGGAGAAAAGTTCCTGGCTCCTTGAATGCCGTTCCTGGAGACACTGCGATCAATGTGGGAGATATGTCAAGATGTGTGTTGGTTTTGAGGACGGCTCTCTGGAGAGTCTTAGCAAAGAGGTCACAGGGATAATCAGAGCAATTCTCAGAGACACTGAGAACAAGATGGACAGTTCCCTCCTGGCACTTTCCCTGTAGGAGATACCGCAAGACGTTTCTGTAGATTGGGCACAGCGCTCTGCAGGGTGTTAGCAGAGACTTTCCCGGGACAGTGAAACCCTATGTCAGAGACACTGAGAAGAAGCCCCAATGTTCCCTCCAGGCACTTTCAGTGTGGGTGCCTTCTCCACGTGGTTCCTGGTTTCCCTGCAGCGCTGAAGAGAATGTTAGCAAAGAGGTAACCGGCACAGCGAAAACAGTACTCAAAGACAGGGAGAGCAAGCTCTCTCTTGGCACTTTGGATGTGGGACATACAGCGAGATGTTTGCTGCTTTTGCGTTTGGCTGTTGGGAGATTTACAGCACAAAGATATCTAGTTGATTTGAAGCAGTTCCGAGAAAGTCTAAACATAATCGCCACTTCTCCCTCCTGGCACTTTCCATGTGGGAGATATAGCAGGATGTATATTGGTTTTGAGGACAACTCAATGGACAGTGTAGGGAGAAAAGTTCCTGGCTCCTTGAATGCCGTTCCTGGAGACACTGCGATCAATGTGGGAGATATGTCAAGATGTGTGTTGGTTTTGAGGACGGCTCTCTGGAGAGTCTTAGCAAAGAGGTCACAGGGATAATCAGAGCAATTCTCAGAGACACTGAGAACAAGATGGACAGTTCCCTCCTGGCACTTTCCCTGTAGGAGATACCGCAAGACGTTTCTGTAGATTGGGCACAGCGCTCTGCAGGGTGTTAGCAGAGACTTTCCCGGGACAGTGAAACCCTATGTCAGAGACACTGAGAAGAAGCCCCAATGTTCCCTCCAGGCACTTTCAGTGTGGGTGCCTTCTCCACGTGGTTCCTGGTTTCCCTGCAGCGCTGAAGAGAATGTTAGCAAAGAGGTAACCGGCACAGCGAAAACAGTACTCAAAGACAGGGAGAGCAAGCTCTCTCTTGGCACTTTGGATGTGGGACATACAGCGAGATGTTTGCTGCTTTTGCGTTTGGCTGTTGGGCGATTTACAGCACAAAGATATCTAGTTGATTTGAAGCAGTTCCGAGAAAGTCTAAACATAATCGCCACTTCTCCCTCCTGGCACTTTCCATGTGGGAGATATAGCAGGATGTATATTGGTTTTGAGGACAACTCAATGGACAGTGTAGGGAGAAAAGTTCCTGGCTCCTTGAATGCCGTTCCTGGAGACACTGCGATCAATGAGGGAGATATGTCAAGATGTGTGTTGGTTTTGAGGACGGCTCTCTGGAGAGTCTTAGCAAAGAGGTCACAGGGATAATCAGAGCAATTCTCAGAGACACTGAGAACAAGATGGACAGTTCCCTCCTGGCACTTTCCCTGTAGGAGATACCGCAAGACGTTTCTGTAGATTGGGCACAGCGCTCTGCAGGGTGTTAGCAGAGACTTTCCCGGGACAGTGAAACCCTATGTCAGAGACACTGAGAAGAAGCCCCAATGTTCCCTCCAGGCACTTTCAGTGTGGGTGCCTTCTCCACGTGGTTCCTGGTTTCCCTGCAGCGCTGAAGAGAATGTTAGCAAAGAGGTAACCGGCACAGCGAAAACAGTACTCAAAGACAGGGAGAGCAAGCTCTCTCTTGGCACTTTGGATGTGGGACATACAGCGAGATGTTTGCTGCTTTTGCGTTTGGCTGTTGGGAGATTTACAGCACAAAGATATCTAGTTGATTTGAAGCAGTTCCGAGAAAGTCTAAACATAATCGCCACTTCTCCCTCCTGGCACTTTCCATGTGGGAGATATAGCAGGATGTATATTGGTTTTGAGGACAACTCAATGGACAGTGTAGGGAGAAAAGTTCCGGCTCCTTGAATGCCGTTCCTGGAGACACTGCGATCAATGTGGGATGGGAGATATGTCAAGATGTGTGTTGGTTTTGAGGACGGCTCTCTGGAGAGTCTTAGCAAAGAGGTCACAGGGATAATCAGAGCAATTCTCAGAGACACTGAGAACAAGATGGACAGTTCCCTCCTGGCACTTTCCCTGTAGGAGATACCGCAAGACGTTTCTGTAGATTGGGCACAGCGCTCTGCAGGGTGTTAGCAGAGACTTTCCCGGGACAGTGAAACCCTATGTCAGAGACACTGAGAAGAAGCCCCAATGTTCCCTCCAGGCACTTTCAGTGTGGGTGCCTTCTCCACGTGGTTCCTGGTTTCCCTGCAGCGCTGAAGAGAATGTTAGCAAAGAGGTAACCGGCACAGCGAAAACAGTACTCAAAGACAGGGAGAGCAAGCTCTCTCTTGGCACTTTGGATGTGGGACATACAGCGAGATGTTTGCTGCTTTTGCGTTTGGCTGTTGGGAGATTTACAGCACAAAGATATCTAGTTGATTTGAAGCAGTTCCGAGAAAGTCTAAACATAATCGCCACTTCTCCCTCCTGGCACTTTCCATGTGGGAGATATAGCAGGATGTATATTGGTTTTGAGGACAACTCAATGGACAGTGTAGGGAGAAAAGTTCCTGGCTCCTTGAATGCCGTTCCTGGAGACACTGAGATCAATGAGGGAGATATGTCAAGATGTGTGTTGGTTTTGAGGACGGCTCTCTGGAGAGTCTTAGCAAAGAGGTCACAGGGATAATCAGAGCAATTCTCAGAGACACTGAGAACAAGATGGACAGTTCCCTCCTGGCACTTTCCCTGTAGGAGATACCGCAAGACGTTTCTGTAGATTGGGCACAGCGCTCTGCAGGGTGTTAGCAGAGACTTTCCCGGGACAGTGAAACCCTATGTCAGAGACACTGAGAAGAAGCCCCAATGTTCCCTCCAGGCACTTTCAGTGTGGGTGCCTTCTCCACGTGGTTCCTGGTTTCCCTGCAGCGCTGAAGAGAATGTTAGCAAAGAGGTAACCGGGACAGTGAAAACAGTACTCAAAGACAGGGAGAGCAAGCTCTCTCTTGGCACTTTGGATGTGGGACATACAGCGAGATGTTTGCTGCTTTTGCGTTTGGCTCTTGGGAGATTTACAGCACAAAGATATCTAGTTGATTTGAAGCAGTTCCGAGAAAGTCTAAACATAATCGCCACTTCTCCCTCCTGGCACTTTCCATGTGGGAGATATAGCAGGATGTATATTGGTTTTGAGGACAACTCAATGGACAGTGTAGGGAGAAAAGTTCCTGGCTCCTTGAATGCCGTTCCTGGAGACACTGCGATCAATGAGGGAGATATGTCAAGATGTGTGTTGGTTTTGAGGACGGCTCTCTGGAGAGTCTTAGCAAAGAGGTCACAGGGATAATCAGAGCAATTCTCAGAGACACTGAGAACAAGATGGACAGTTCCCTCCTGGCACTTTCCCTGTAGGAGATACCGCAAGACGTTTCTGTAGATTGGGCACAGCGCTCTGCAGGGTGTTAGCAGAGACTTTCCCGGGACAGTGAAACCCTATGTCAGAGACACTGAGAAGAAGCCCCAATGTTCCCTCCAGGCACTTTCAGTGTGGGTGCCTTCTCCACGTGGTTCCTGGTTTCCCTGCAGCGCTGAAGAGAATGTTAGCAAAGAGGTAACCGGCACAGCGAAAACAGTACTCAAAGACAGGGAGAGCAAGCTCTCTCTTGGCACTTTGGATGTGGGACATACAGCGAGATGTTTGCTGCTTTTGCGTTTGGCTGTTGGGAGATTTACAGCACAAAGATATCTAGTTGATTTGAAGCAGTTCCGAGAAAGTCTAAACATAATCGCCACTTCTCCCTCCTGGCACTTTCCATGTGGGAGATATAGCAGGATGTATATTGGTTTTGAGGACAACTCAATGGACAGTGTAGGGAGAAAAGTTCCTGGCTCCTTGAATGCCGTTCCTGGAGACACTGCGATCAATGAGGGAGATATGTCAAGATGTGTGTTGGTTTTGAGGACGGCTCTCTGGAGAGTCTTAGCAAAGAGGTCACAGGGATAATCAGAGCAATTCTCAGAGACACTGAGAACAAGCTCGACAATTCCCTCCTGGCACTTTCCCTGTAGGAGATACCGCAAGACGTTTCTGTAGATTGGGCACAGCGCTCTGCAGGGTGTTAGCAGAGACTTTCCCGGGACAGTGAAACCCTATGTCAGAGACACTGAGAAGAAGCCCCAATGTTCCCTCCAGGCACTTTCAGTGTGGGTGCCTTCTCCACGTGGTTCCTGGTTTCCCTGCAGCGCTGAAGAGAATGTTAGCAAAGAGGTAACCGGCACAGCGAAAACAGTACTCAAAGACAGGGAGAGCAAGCTCTCTCTTGGCACTTTGGATGTGGGACATACAGCGAGATGTTTGCTGCTTTTGCGTTTGGCTGTTGGGAGATTTACAGCACAAAGATATCTAGTTGATTTGAAGCAGTTCCGAGAAAGTCTAAACATAATCGCCACTTCTCCCTCCTGGCACTTTCCATGTGGGAGATATAGCAGGATGTATATTGGTTTTGAGGACAACTCAATGGACAGTGTAGGGAGAAAAGTTCCTGGCTCCTTGAATGCCGTTCCTGGAGACACTGCGATCAATGAGGGAGATATGTCAAGATGTGTGTTGGTTTTGAGGACGGCTCTCTGGAGAGTCTTAGCAAAGAGGTCACAGGGATAATCAGAGCAATTCTCAGAGACACTGAGAACAAGATGGACAGTTCCCTCCTGGCACTTTCCCTGTAGGAGATACCGCAAGACGTTTCTGTAGATTGGGCACAGCGCTCTGCAGGGTGTTAGCAGAGACTTTCCCGGGACAGTGAAACCCTATGTCAGAGACACTGAGAAGAAGCCCCAATGTTCCCTCCAGGCACTTTCAGTGTGGGTGCCTTCTCCACGTGGTTCCTGGTTTCCCTGCAGCGCTGAAGAGAATGTTAGCAAAGAGGTAACCGGGACAGTGAAAACAGTACTCAAAGAGAGGGAGAGCAAGCTCTCTCTTGGCACTTTGGATGTGGGACATACAGCGAGATGTTTGCTGCTTTTGCGTTTGGCTGTTGGGAGATTTACAGCACAAAGATATCTAGTTGATTTGAAGCAGTTCCGAGAAAGTCTAAACATAATCGCCACTTCTCCCTCCTGGCACTTTCCATGTGGGAGATATAGCAGGATGTATATTGGTTTTGAGGACAACTCAATGGACAGTGTAGGGAGAAAAGTTCCTGGCTCCTTGAATGCCGTTCCTGGAGACACTGCGATCAATGAGGGAGATATGTCAAGATGTGTGTTGGTTTTGAGGACGGCTCTCTGGAGAGTCTTAGCAAAGAGGTCACAGGGATAATCAGAGCAATTCTCAGAGACACTGAGAACAAGATGGACAGTTCCCTCCTGGCACTTTCCCTGTAGGAGATACCGCAAGACGTTTCTGTAGATTGGGCACAGCGCTCTGCAGGGTGTTAGCAGAGACTTTCCCGGGACAGTGAAACCCTATGTCAGAGACACTGAGAAGAAGCCCCAATGTTCCCTCCAGGCACTTTCAGTGTGGGTGCCTTCTCCACGTGGTTCCTGGTTTCCCTGCAGCGCTGAAGAGAATGTTAGCAAAGAGGTAACCGGCACAGCGAAAACAGTACTCAAAGACAGGGAGAGCAAGCTCTCTCTTGGCACTTTGGATGTGGGACATACAGCGAGATGTTTGCTGCTTTTGCGTTTGGCTGTTGGGAGATTTACAGCACAAAGATATCTAGTTGATTTGAAGCAGTTCCGAGAAAGTCTAAACATAATCGCCACTTCTCCCTCCTGGCACTTTCCATGTGGGAGATATAGCAGGATGTATATTGGTTTTGAGGACAACTCAATGGACAGTGTAGGGAGAAAAGTTCCTGGCTCCTTGAATGCCGTTCCTGGAGACACTGCGATCAATGTGGGAGATATGTCAAGATGTGTGTTGGTTTTGAGGACGGCTCTCTGGAGAGTCTTAGCAAAGAGGTCACAGGGATAATCAGAGCAATTCTCAGAGACACTGAGAACAAGATGGACAGTTCCCTCCTGGCACTTTCCCTGTAGGAGATACCGCAAGACGTTTCTGTAGATTGGGCACAGCGCTCTGCAGGGTGTTAGCAGAGACTTTCCCGGGACAGTGAAACCCTATGTCAGAGACACTGAGAAGAAGCCCCAATGTTCCCTCCAGGCACTTTCAGTGTGGGTGCCTTCTCCACGTGGTTCCTGGTTTCCCTGCAGCGCTGAAGAGAATGTTAGCAAAGAGGTAACCGGGACAGTGAAAACAGTACTCAAAGACAGGGAGAGCAAGCTCTCTCTTGGCACTTTGGATGTGGGACATACAGCGAGATGTTTGCTGCTTTTGCGTTTGGCTGTTGGGAGATTTACAGCACAAAGATATCTAGTTGATTTGAAGCAGTTCCGAGAAAGTCTAAACATAATCGCCACTTCTCCCTCCTGGCACTTTCCATGTGGGAGATATAGCAGGATGTATATTGGTTTTGAGGACAACTCAATGGACAGTGTAGGGAGAAAAGTTCCTGGCTCCTTGAATGCCGTTCCTGGAGACACTGCGATCAATGTGGGAGATATGTCAAGATGTGTGTTGGTTTTGAGGACGGCTCTCTGGAGAGTCTTAGCAAAGAGGTCACAGGGATAATCAGAGCAATTCTCAGAGACACTGAGAACAAGCTCGACAATTCCCTCCTGGCACTTTCCCTGTAGGAGATACCGCAAGACGTTTCTGTAGATTGGGCACAGCGCTCTGCAGGGTGTTAGCAGAGACTTTCCCGGGACAGTGAAACCCTATGTCAGAGACACTGAGAAGAAGCCCCAATGTTCCCTCCAGGCACTTTCAGTGTGGGTGCCTTCTCCACGTGGTTCCTGGTTTCCCTGCAGCGCTGAAGAGAATGTTAGCAAAGAGGTAACCGGGACAGTGAAAACAGTACTCAAAGACAGGGAGAGCAAGCTCTCTCTTGGCACTTTGGATGTGGGACATACAGCGAGATGTTTGCTGCTTTTGCGTTTGGCTGTTGGGAGATTTACAGCACAAAGATATCTAGTTGATTTGAAGCAGTTCCGAGAAAGTCTAAACATAATCGCCACTTCTCCCTCCTGGCACTTTCCATGTGGGAGATATAGCAGGATGTATATTGGTTTTGAGGACAACTCAATGGACAGTGTAGGGAGAAAAGTTCCTGGCTCCTTGAATGCCGTTCCTGGAGACACTGCGATCAATGTGGGAGATATGTCAAGATGTGTGTTTGTTTTGAGGACGGCTCTCTGGAGAGTCTTAGCAAAGAGGTCACAGGGATAATCAGAGCAATTCTCAGAGACACTGAGAACAAGATGGACAGTTCCCTCCTGGCACTTTCCCTGTAGGAGATACCGCAAGACGTTTCTGTAGATTGGGCACAGCGCTCTGCAGGGTGTTAGCAGAGACTTTCCCGGGACAGTGAAACCCTATGTCAGAGACACTGAGAAGAAGCCCCAATGTTCCCTCCAGGCACTTTCAGTGTGGGTGCCTTCTCCACGTGGTTCCTGGTTTCCCTGCAGCGCTGAAGAGAATGTTAGCAAAGAGGTAACCGGGACAGTGAAAACAGTACTCAAAGACAGGGAGAGCAAGCTCTCTCTTGGCACTTTGGATGTGGGACATACAGCGAGATGTTTGCTGCTTTTGCGTTTGGCTGTTGGGCGATTTAGAGCACAAAGATATCTAGTTGATTTGAAGCAGTTCCGAGAAAGTCTAAACATAATCGCCACTTCTCCCTCCTGGCACTTTCCATGTGGGAGATATAGCAGGATGTATATTGGTTTTGAGGACAACTCAATGGACAGTGTAGGGAGAAAAGTTCCTGGCTCCTTGAATGCCGTTCCTGGAGACACTGCGATCAATGAGGGAGATATGTCAAGATGTGTGTTGGTTTTGAGGACGGCTCTCTGGAGAGTCTTAGCAAAGAGGTCACAGGGATAATCAGAGCAATTCTCAGAGACACTGAGAACAAGATGGACAGTTCCCTCCTGGCACTTTCCCTGTAGGAGATACCGCAAGACGTTTCTGTAGATTGGGCACAGCGCTCTGCAGGGTGTTAGCAGAGACTTTCCCGGGACAGTGAAACCCTATGTCAGAGACACTGAGAAGAAGCCCCAATGTTCCCTCCAGGCACTTTCAGTGTGGGTGCCTTCTCCACGTGGTTCCTGGTTTCCCTGCAGCGCTGAAGAGAATGTTAGCAAAGAGGTAACCGGCACAGCGAAAACAGTACTCAAAGACAGGGAGAGCAAGCTCTCTCTTGGCACTTTGGATGTGGGACATACAGCGAGATGTTTGCTGCTTTTGCGTTTGGCTGTTGGGAGATTTACAGCACAAAGATATCTAGTTGATTTGAAGCAGTTCCGAGAAAGTCTAAACATAATCGCCACTTCTCCCTCCTGGCACTTTCCATGTGGGAGATATAGCAGGATGTATATTGGTTTTGAGGACAACTCAATGGACAGTGTAGGGAGAAAAGTTCCTGGCTCCTTGAATGCCGTTCCTGGAGACACTGCGATCAATGAGGGAGATATGTCAAGATGTGTGTTGGTTTTGAGGACGGCTCTCTGGAGAGTCTTAGCAAAGAGGTCACAGGGATAATCAGAGCAATTCTCAGAGACACTGAGAACAAGATGGACAGTTCCCTCCTGGCACTTTCCCTGTAGGAGATACCGCAAGACGTTTCTGTAGATTGGGCACAGCGCTCTGCAGGGTGTTAGCAGAGACTTTCCCGGGACAGTGAAACCCTATGTCAGAGACACTGAGAAGAAGCCCCAATGTTCCCTCCAGGCACTTTCAGTGTGGGTGCCTTCTCCACGTGGTTCCTGGTTTCCCTGCAGCGCTGAAGAGAATGTTAGCAAAGAGGTAACCGGCACAGCGAAAACAGTACTCAAAGACAGGGAGAGCAAGCTCTCTCTTGGCACTTTGGATGTGGGACATACAGCGAGATGTTTGCTGCTTTTGCGTTTGGCTGTTGGGAGATTTACAGCACAAAGATATCTAGTTGATTTGAAGCAGTTCCGAGAAAGTCTAAACATAATCGCCACTTCTCCCTCCTGGCACTTTCCATGTGGGAGATATAGCAGGATGTATATTGGTTTTGAGGACAACTCAATGGACAGTGTAGGGAGAAAAGTTCCTGGCTCCTTGAATGCCGTTCCTGGAGACACTGCGATCAATGTGGGAGATATGTCAAGATGTGTGTTTGTTTTGAGGACGGCTCTCTGGAGAGTCTTAGCAAAGAGGTCACAGGGATAATCAGAGCAATTCTCAGAGACACTGAGAACAAGCTCGACAATTCCCTCCTGGCACTTTCCCTGTAGGAGATACCGCAAGACGTTTCTGTAGATTGGGCACAGCGCTCTGCAGGGTGTTAGCAGAGACTTTCCCGGGACAGTGAAACCCTATGTCAGAGACACTGAGAAGAAGCCCCAATGTTCCCTCCAGGCACTTTCAGTGTGGGTGCCTTCTCCACGTGGTTCCTGGTTTCCCTGCAGCGCTGAAGAGAATGTTAGCAAAGAGGTAACCGGCACAGCGAAAACAGTACTCAAAGACAGGGAGAGCAAGCTCTCTCTTGGCACTTTGGATGTGGGACATACAGCGAGATGTTTGCTGCTTTTGCGTTTGGCTGTTGGGAGATTTACAGCACAAAGATATCTAGTTGATTTGAAGCAGTTCCGAGAAAGTCTAAACATAATCGCCACTTCTCCCTCCTGGCACTTTCCATGTGGGAGATATAGCAGGATGTATATTGGTTTTGAGGACAACTCAATGGACAGTGTAGGGAGAAAAGTTCCTGGCTCCTTGAATGCCGTTCCTGGAGACACTGCGATCAATGTGGGAGATATGTCAAGATGTGTGTTTGTTTTGAGGACGGCTCTCTGGAGAGTCTTAGCAAAGAGGTCACAGGGATAATCAGAGCAATTCTCAGAGACACTGAGAACAAGATGGACAGTTCCCTCCTGGCACTTTCCCTGTAGGAGATACCGCAAGACGTTTCTGTAGATTGGGCACAGCGCTCTGCAGGGTGTTAGCAGAGACTTTCCCGGGACAGTGAAACCCTATGTCAGAGACACTGAGAAGAAGCCCCAATGTTCCCTCCAGGCACTTTCAGTGTGGGTGCCTTCTCCACGTGGTTCCTGGTTTCCCTGCAGCGCTGAAGAGAATGTTAGCAAAGAGGTAACCGGCACAGCGAAAACAGTACTCAAAGACAGGGAGAGCAAGCTCTCTCTTGGCACTTTGGATGTGGGACATACAGCGAGATGTTTGCTGCTTTTGCGTTTGGCTGTTGGGCGATTTACAGCACAAAGATATCTAGTTGATTTGAAGCAGTTCCGAGGAAGTCTAAACATAATCGCCACTTCTCCCTCCTGGCACTTTCCATGTGGGAGATATAGCAGGATGTATATTGGTTTTGAGGACAACTCAATGGACAGTGTAGGGAGAAAAGTTCCTGGCTCCTTGAATGCCGTTCCTGGAGACACTGCGATCAATGAGGGAGATATGTCAAGATGTGTGTTTGTTTTGAGGACGGCTCTCTGGAGAGTCTTAGCAAAGAGGTCACAGGGATAATCAGAGCAATTCTCAGAGACACTGAGAACAAGATGGACAGTTCCCTCCTGGCACTTTCCCTGTAGGAGATACCGCAAGACGTTTCTGTAGATTGGGCACAGCGCTCTGCAGGGTGTTAGCAGAGACTTTCCCGGGACAGTGAAACCCTATGTCAGAGACACTGAGAAGAAGCCCCAATGTTCCCTCCAGGCACTTTCAGTGTGGGTGCCTTCTCCACGTGGTTCCTGGTTTCCCTGCAGCGCTGAAGAGAATGTTAGCAAAGAGGTAACCGGCACAGCGAAAACAGTACTCAAAGACAGGGAGAGCAAGCTCTCTCTTGGCACTTTGGATGTGGGACATACAGCGAGATGTTTGCTGCTTTTGCGTTTGGCTGTTGGGAGATTTACAGCACAAAGATATCTAGTTGATTTGAAGCAGTTCCGAGAAAGTCTAAACATAATCTCCACTTCTCCCTCCTGGCACTTTCCATGTGGGAGATATAGCAGGATGTATATTGGTTTTGAGGACAACTCAATGGACAGTGTAGGGAGAAAAGTTCCTGGCTCCTTGAATGCCGTTCCTGGAGACACTGCGATCAATGAGGGAGATATGTCAAGATGTGTGTTGGTTTTGAGGACGGCTCTCTGGAGAGTCTTAGCAAAGAGGTCACAGGGATAATCAGAGCAATTCTCAGAGACACTGAGAACAAGCTCGACAATTCCCTCCTGGCACTTTCCCTGTAGGAGATACCGCAAGACGTTTCTGTAGATTGGGCACAGCGCTCTGCAGGGTGTTAGCAGAGACTTTCCCGGGACAGTGAAACCCTATGTCAGAGACACTGAGAAGAAGCCCCAATGTTCCCTCCAGGCACTTTCAGTGTGGGTGCCTTCTCCACGTGGTTCCTGGTTTCCCTGCAGCGCTGAAGAGAATGTTAGCAAAGAGGTAACCGGCACAGCGAAAACAGTACTCAAAGAGAGGGAGAGCAAGCTCTCTCTTGGCACTTTGGATGTGGGACATACAGCGAGATGTTTGCTGCTTTTGCGTTTGGCTGTTGGGCGATTTACAGCACAAAGATATCTAGTTGATTTGAAGCAGTTCCGAGAAAGTCTAAACATAATCGCCACTTCTCCCTCCTGGCACTTTCCATGTGGGAGATATAGCAGGATGTATATTGGTTTTGAGGACAACTCAATGGACAGTGTAGGGAGAAAAGTTCCTGGCTCCTTGAATGCCGTTCCTGGAGACACTGCGATCAATGTGGGAGATATGTCAAGATGTGTGTTGGTTTTGAGGACGGCTCTCTGGAGAGTCTTAGCAAAGAGGTCACAGGGATAATCAGAGCAATTCTCAGAGACACTGAGAACAAGCTCGACAATTCCCTCCTGGCACTTTCCCTGTAGGAGATACCGCAAGACGTTTCTGTAGATTGGGCACAGCGCTCTGCAGGGTGTTAGCAGAGACTTTCCCGGGACAGTGAAACCCTATGTCAGAGACACTGAGAAGAAGCCCCAATGTTCCCTCCAGGCACTTTCAGTGTGGGTGCCTTCTCCACGTGGTTCCTGGTTTCCCTGCAGCGCTGAAGAGAATGTTAGCAAAGAGGTAACCGGCACAGCGAAAACAGTACTCAAAGACAGGGAGAGCAAGCTCTCTCTTGGCACTTTGGATGTGGGACATACAGCGAGATGTTTGCTGCTTTTGCGTTTGGCTGTTGGGAGATTTACAGCACAAAGATATCTAGTTGATTTGAAGCAGTTCCGAGAAAGTCTAAACATAATCGCCACTTCTCCCTCCTGGCACTTTCCATGTGGGAGATATAGCAGGATGTATATTGGTTTTGAGGACAACTCAATGGACAGTGTAGGGAGAAAAGTTCCTGGCTCCTTGAATGCCGTTCCTGGAGACACTGCGATCAATGAGGGAGATATGTCAAGATGTGTGTTGGTTTTGAGGACGGCTCTCTGGAGAGTCTTAGCAAAGAGGTCACAGGGATAATCAGAGCAATTCTCAGAGACACTGAGAACAAGATGGACAGTTCCCTCCTGGCACTTTCCCTGTAGGAGATACCGCAAGACGTTTCTGTAGATTGGGCACAGCGCTCTGCAGGGTGTTAGCAGAGACTTTCCCGGGACAGTGAAACCCTATGTCAGAGACACTGAGAAGAAGCCCCAATGTTCCCTCCAGGCACTTTCAGTGTGGGTGCCTTCTCCACGTGGTTCCTGGTTTCCCTGCAGCGCTGAAGAGAATGTTAGCAAAGAGGTAACCGGCACAGCGAAAACAGTACTCAAAGACAGGGAGAGCAAGCTCTCTCTTGGCACTTTGGATGTGGGACATACAGCGAGATGTTTGCTGCTTTTGCGTTTGGCTGTTGGGAGATTTACAGCACAAAGATATCTAGTTGATTTGAAGCAGTTCCGAGAAAGTCTAAACATAATCGCCACTTCTCCCTCCTGGCACTTTCCATGTGGGAGATATAGCAGGATGTATATTGGTTTTGAGGACAACTCAATGGACAGTGTAGGGAGAAAAGTTCCTGGCTCCTTGAATGCCGTTCCTGGAGACACTGCGATCAATGAGGGAGATATGTCAAGATGTGTGTTGGTTTTGAGGACGGCTCTCTGGAGAGTCTTAGCAAAGAGGTCACAGGGATAATCAGAGCAATTCTCAGAGACACTGAGAACAAGATGGACAGTTCCCTCCTGGCACTTTCCCTGTAGGAGATACCGCAAGACGTTTCTGTAGATTGGGCACAGCGCTCTGCAGGGTGTTAGCAGAGACTTTCCCGGGACAGTGAAACCCTATGTCAGAGACACTGAGAAGAAGCCCCAATGTTCCCTCCAGGCACTTTCAGTGTGGGTGCCTTCTCCACGTGGTTCCTGGTTTCCCTGCAGCGCTGAAGAGAATGTTAGCAAAGAGGTAACCGGGACAGTGAAAACAGTACTCAAAGACAGGGAGAGCAAGCTCTCTCTTGGCACTTTGGATGTGGGACATACAGCGAGATGTTTGCTGCTTTTGCGTTTGGCTGTTGGGCGATTTAGAGCACAAAGATATCTAGTTGATTTGAAGCAGTTCCGAGAAAGTCTAAACATAATCGCCACTTCTCCCTCCTGGCACTTTCCATGTGGGAGATATAGCAGGATGTATATTGGTTTTGAGGACAACTCAATGGACAGTGTAGGGAGAAAAGTTCCTGGCTCCTTGAATGCCGTTCCTGGAGACACTGCGATCAATGTGGGAGATATGTCAAGATGTGTGTTTGTTTTGAGGACGGCTCTCTGGAGAGTCTTAGCAAAGAGGTCACAGGGATAATCAGAGCAATTCTCAGAGACACTGAGAACAAGCTCGACAATTCCCTCCTGGCACTTTCCCTGTAGGAGATACCGCAAGACGTTTCTGTAGATTGGGCACAGCGCTCTGCAGGGTGTTAGCAGAGACTTTCCCGGGACAGTGAAACCCTATGTCAGAGACACTGAGAAGAAGCCCCAATGTTCCCTCCAGGCACTTTCAGTGTGGGTGCCTTCTCCACGTGGTTCCTGGTTTCCCTGCAGCGCTGAAGAGAATGTTAGCAAAGAGGTAACCGGCACAGCGAAAACAGTACTCAAAGAGAGGGAGAGCAAGCTCTCTCTTGGCACTTTGGATGTGGGACATACAGCGAGATGTTTGCTGCTTTTGCGTTTGGCTGTTGGGAGATTTACAGCACAAAGATATCTAGTTGATTTGAAGCAGTTCCGAGAAAGTCTAAACATAATCGCCACTTCTCCCTCCTGGCACTTTCCATGTGGGAGATATAGCAGGATGTATATTGGTTTTGAGGACAACTCAATGGACAGTGTAGGGAGAAAAGTTCCTGGCTCCTTGAATGCCGTTCCTGGAGACACTGCGATCAATGTGGGAGATATGTCAAGATGTGTGTTGGTTTTGAGGACGGCTCTCTGGAGAGTCTTAGCAAAGAGGTCACAGGGATAATCAGAGCAATTCTCAGAGACACTGAGAACAAGATGGACAGTTCCCTCCTGGCACTTTCCCTGTAGGAGATACCGCAAGACGTTTCTGTAGATTGGGCACAGCGCTCTGCAGGGTGTTAGCAGAGACTTTCCCGGGACAGTGAAACCCTATGTCAGAGACACTGAGAAGAAGCCCCAATGTTCCCTCCAGGCACTTTCAGTGTGGGTGCCTTCTCCACGTGGTTCCTGGTTTCCCTGCAGCGCTGAAGAGAATGTTAGCAAAGAGGTAACCGGCACAGCGAAAACAGTACTCAAAGACAGGGAGAGCAAGCTCTCTCTTGGCACTTTGGATGTGGGACATACAGCGAGATGTTTGCTGCTTTTGCGTTTGGCTGTTGGGAGATTTACAGCACAAAGATATCTAGTTGATTTGAAGCAGTTCCGAGAAAGTCTAAACATAATCGCCACTTCTCCCTCCTGGCACTTTCCATGTGGGAGATATAGCAGGATGTATATTGGTTTTGAGGACAACTCAATGGACAGTGTAGGGAGAAAAGTTCCTGGCTCCTTGAATGCCGTTCCTGGAGACACTGCGATCAATGTGGGAGATATGTCAAGATGTGTGTTGGTTTTGAGGACGGCTCTCTGGAGAGTCTTAGCAAAGAGGTCACAGGGATAATCAGAGCAATTCTCAGAGACACTGAGAACAAGATGGACAGTTCCCTCCTGGCACTTTCCCTGTAGGAGATACCGCAAGACGTTTCTGTAGATTGGGCACAGCGCTCTGCAGGGTGTTAGCAGAGACTTTCCCGGGACAGTGAAACCCTATGTCAGAGACACTGAGAAGAAGCCCCAATGTTCCCTCCAGGCACTTTCAGTGTGGGTGCCTTCTCCACGTGGTTCCTGGTTTCCCTGCAGCGCTGAAGAGAATGTTAGCAAAGAGGTAACCGGCACAGCGAAAACAGTACTCAAAGACAGGGAGAGCAAGCTCTCTCTTGGCACTTTGGATGTGGGACATACAGCGAGATGTTTGCTGCTTTTGCGTTTGGCTGTTGGGAGATTTACAGCACAAAGATATCTAGTTGATTTGAAGCAGTTCCGAGGAAGTCTAAACATAATCGCCACTTCTCCCTCCTGGCACTTTCCATGTGGGAGATATAGCAGGATGTATATTGGTTTTGAGGACAACTCAATGGACAGTGTAGGGAGAAAAGTTCCTGGCTCCTTGAATGCCGTTCCTGGAGACACTGCGATCAATGTGGGAGATATGTCAAGATGTGTGTTTGTTTTGAGGACGGCTCTCTGGAGAGTCTTAGCAAAGAGGTCACAGGGATAATCAGAGCAATTCTCAGAGACACTGAGAACAAGATGGACAGTTCCCTCCTGGCACTTTCCCTGTAGGAGATACCGCAAGACGTTTCTGTAGATTGGGCACAGCGCTCTGCAGGGTGTTAGCAGAGACTTTCCCGGGACAGTGAAACCCTATGTCAGAGACACTGAGAAGAAGCCCCAATGTTCCCTCCAGGCACTTTCAGTGTGGGTGCCTTCTCCACGTGGTTCCTGGTTTCCCTGCAGCGCTGAAGAGAATGTTAGCAAAGAGGTAACCGGCACAGCGAAAACAGTACTCAAAGACAGGGAGAGCAAGCTCTCTCTTGGCACTTTGGATGTGGGACATACAGCGAGATGTTTGCTGCTTTTGCGTTTGGCTGTTGGGAGATTTACAGCACAAAGATATCTAGTTGATTTGAAGCAGTTCCGAGAAAGTCTAAACATAATCTCCACTTCTCCCTCCTGGCACTTTCCATGTGGGAGATATAGCAGGATGTATATTGGTTTTGAGGACAACTCAATGGACAGTGTAGGGAGAAAAGTTCCTGGCTCCTTGAATGCCGTTCCTGGAGACACTGCGATCAATGAGGGAGATATGTCAAGATGTGTGTTGGTTTTGAGGACGGCTCTCTGGAGAGTCTTAGCAAAGAGGTCACAGGGATAATCAGAGCAATTCTCAGAGACACTGAGAACAAGCTCGACAATTCCCTCCTGGCACTTTCCCTGTAGGAGATACCGCAAGACGTTTCTGTAGATTGGGCACAGCGCTCTGCAGGGTGTTAGCAGAGACTTTCCCGGGACAGTGAAACCCTATGTCAGAGACACTGAGAAGAAGCCCCAATGTTCCCTCCAGGCACTTTCAGTGTGGGTGCCTTCTCCACGTGGTTCCTGGTTTCCCTGCAGCGCTGAAGAGAATGTTAGCAAAGAGGTAACCGGCACAGCGAAAACAGTACTCAAAGACAGGGAGAGCAAGCTCTCTCTTGGCACTTTGGATGTGGGACATACAGCGAGATGTTTGCTGCTTTTGCGTTTGGCTGTTGGGAGATTTACAGCACAAAGGTATCTAGTTGATTTGAAGCAGTTCCGAGGAAGTCTAAACATAATCTCCACTTCTCCCTCCTGGCACTTTCCATGTGGGAGATATAGCAGGATGTATATTGGTTTTGAGGACAACTCAATGGACAGTGTAGGGAGAAAAGTTCCTGGCTCCTTGAATGCCGTTCCTGGAGACACTGCGATCAATGAGGGAGATATGTCAAGATGTGTGTTGGTTTTGAGGACGGCTCTCTGGAGAGTCTTAGCAAAGAGGTCACAGGGATAATCAGAGCAATTCTCAGAGACACTGAGAACAAGCTCGACAATTCCCTCCTGGCACTTTCCCTGTAGGAGATACCGCAAGACGTTTCTGTAGATTGGGCACAGCGCTCTGCAGGGTGTTAGCAGAGACTTTCCCGGGACAGTGAAACCCTATGTCAGAGACACTGAGAAGAAGCCCCAATGTTCCCTCCAGGCACTTTCAGTGTGGGTGCCTTCTCCACGTGGTTCCTGGTTTCCCTGCAGCGCTGAAGAGAATGTTAGCAAAGAGGTAACCGGCACAGCGAAAACAGTACTCAAAGACAGGGAGAGCAAGCTCTCTCTTGGCACTTTGGATGTGGGACATACAGCGAGATGTTTGCTGCTTTTGCGTTTGGCTGTTGGGAGATTTACAGCACAAAGATATCTAGTTGATTTGAAGCAGTTCCGAGAAAGTCTAAACATAATCGCCACTTCTCCCTCCTGGCACTTTCCATGTGGGAGATATAGCAGGATGTATATTGGTTTTGAGGACAACTCAATGGACAGTGTAGGGAGAAAAGTTCCTGGCTCCTTGAATGCCGTTCCTGGAGACACTGCGATCAATGTGGGAGATATGTCAAGATGTGTGTTGGTTTTGAGGACGGCTCTCTGGAGAGTCTTAGCAAAGAGGTCACAGGGATAATCAGAGCAATTCTCAGAGACACTGAGAACAAGCTCGACAATTCCCTCCTGGCACTTTCCCTGTAGGAGATACCGCAAGACGTTTCTGTAGATTGGGCACAGCGCTCTGCAGGGTGTTAGCAGAGACTTTCCCGGGACAGTGAAACCCTATGTCAGAGACACTGAGAAGAAGCCCCAATGTTCCCTCCAGGCACTTTCAGTGTGGGTGCCTTCTCCACGTGGTTCCTGGTTTCCCTGCAGCGCTGAAGAGAATGTTAGCAAAGAGGTAACCGGCACAGCGAAAACAGTACTCAAAGAGAGGGAGAGCAAGCTCTCTCTTGGCACTTTGGATGTGGGACATACAGCGAGATGTTTGCTGCTTTTGCGTTTGGCTGTTGGGAGATTTACAGCACAAAGATATCTAGTTGATTTGAAGCAGTTCCGAGAAAGTCTAAACATAATCGCCACTTCTCCCTCCTGGCACTTTCCATGTGGGAGATATAGCAGGATGTATATTGGTTTTGAGGACAACTCAATGGACAGTGTAGGGAGAAAAGTTCCTGGCTCCTTGAATGCCGTTCCTGGAGACACTGCGATCAATGTGGGAGATATGTCAAGATGTGTGTTGGTTTTGAGGACGGCTCTCTGGAGAGTCTTAGCAAAGAGGTCACAGGGATAATCAGAGCAATTCTCAGAGACACTGAGAACAAGCTCGACAATTCCCTCCTGGCACTTTCCCTGTAGGAGATACCGCAAGACGTTTCTGTAGATTGGGCACAGCGCTCTGCAGGGTGTTAGCAGAGACTTTCCCGGGACAGTGAAACCCTATGTCAGAGACACTGAGAAGAAGCCCCAATGTTCCCTCCAGGCACTTTCAGTGTGGGTGCCTTCTCCACGTGGTTCCTGGTTTCCCTGCAGCGCTGAAGAGAATGTTAGCAAAGAGGTAACCGGCACAGCGAAAACAGTACTCAAAGACAGGGAGAGCAAGCTCTCTCTTGGCACTTTGGATGTGGGACATACAGCGAGATGTTTGCTGCTTTTGCGTTTGGCTGTTGGGAGATTTACAGCACAAAGGTATCTAGTTGATTTGAAGCAGTTCCGAGGAAGTCTAAACATAATCTCCACTTCTCCCTCCTGGCACTTTCCATGTGGGAGATATAGCAGGATGTATATTGGTTTTGAGGACAACTCAATGGACAGTGTAGGGAGAAAAGTTCCTGGCTCCTTGAATGCCGTTCCTGGAGACACTGCGATCAATGAGGGAGATATGTCAAGATGTGTGTTGGTTTTGAGGACGGCTCTCTGGAGAGTCTTAGCAAAGAGGTCACAGGGATAATCAGAGCAATTCTCAGAGACACTGAGAACAAGATGGACAGTTCCCTCCTGGCACTTTCCCTGTAGGAGATACCGCAAGACGTTTCTGTAGATTGGGCACAGCGCTCTGCAGGGTGTTAGCAGAGACTTTCCCGGGACAGTGAAACCCTATGTCAGAGACACTGAGAAGAAGCCCCAATGTTCCCTCCAGGCACTTTCAGTGTGGGTGCCTTCTCCACGTGGTTCCTGGTTTCCCTGCAGCGCTGAAGAGAATGTTAGCAAAGAGGTAACCGGCACAGCGAAAACAGTACTCAAAGACAGGGAGAGCAAGCTCTCTCTTGGCACTTTGGATGTGGGACATACAGCGAGATGTTTGCTGCTTTTGCGTTTGGCTGTTGGGAGATTTACAGCACAAAGAGATATCTAGTTGATTTGAAGCAGTTCCGAGGAAAGTCTAAACATAATCGCCACTTCTCCCTCCTGGCACTTTCCATGTGGGAGATATAGCAGGATGTATATTGGTTTTGAGGACAACTCAATGGACAGTGTAGGAGAAAAGTTCCTGGCTCCTTGAATGCCGTTCCGGGAGACACTGCGATCAATGTGGGAGATATGTCAAGATGTGTGTTGGTTTTGAGGACGGCTCTCTGGAGAGTCTTAGCAAAGAGGTCACAGGGATAATCAGAGCAATTCTCAGAGACACTGAGAACAAGATCGGACAGTTCCCTCCTGGCACTTTCCCTGTAGGAGATACCGCAAGACGTTTCTGTAGATTGGGCACAGCGCTCTGCAGGGTGTTAGCAGAGACTTTCCCGGGACAGTGAAACCCTATGTCAGAGACACTGAGAAGAAGCCCCAATGTTCCCTCCAGGCACTTTCAGTGTGGGTGCCTTCTCCACGTGGTTCCTGGTTTCCCTGCAGCGCTGAAGAGAATGTTAGCAAAGAGGTAACCGGCACAGCGAAAACAGTACTCAAAGACAGGGAGAGCAAGCTCTCTCTTGGCACTTTGGATGTGGGACATACAGCGAGATGTTGCTGCTTTTGCGTTTGGCTGTTGGGAGATTTACAGCACAAAGATATCTAGTTGATTTGAAGCAGTTCCGAGAAAGTCTAAACATAATCGCCACTTCTCCCTCCTGGCACTTTCCATGTGGGAGATATAGCAGGATGTATATTGGTTTTGAGGACAACTCAATGGACAGTGTAGGGAGAAAAGTTCCTGGCTCCTTGAATGCCGTTCCTGGAGACACTGCGATCAATGTGGGAGATATGTCAAGATGTGTGTTGGTTTTGAGGACGGCTCTCTGGAGAGTCTTAGCAAAGAGGTCACAGGGATAATCAGAGCAATTCTCAGAGACACTGAGAACAAGCTCGACAATTCCCTCCTGGCACTTTCCCTGTAGGAGATACCGCAAGACGTTTCTGTAGATTGGGCACAGCGCTCTGCAGGGTGTTAGCAGAGACTTTCCCGGGACAGTGAAACCCTATGTCAGAGACACTGAGAAGAAGCCCCAATGTTCCCTCCAGGCACTTTCAGTGTGGGTGCCTTCTCCACGTGGTTCCTGGTTTCCCTGCAGCGCTGAAGAGAATGTTAGCCAAGAGGTAACCGGCACAGCGAAAACAGTACTCAAAGACAGGGAGAGCAAGCTCTCTCTTGGCACTTTGGATGTGGGACATACAGCGAGATGTTTGCTGCTTTTGCGTTTGGCTGTTGGGAGATTTACAGCACAAAGATATCTAGTTGATTTGAAGCAGTTCCGAGAAAGTCTAAACATAATCGCCACTTCTCCCTCCTGGCACTTTCCATGTGGGAGATATAGCAGGATGTATATTGGTTTTGAGGACAACTCAATGGACAGTGTAGGGAGAAAAGTTCCTGGCTCCTTGAATGCCGTTCCTGGAGACACTGCGATCAATGTGGGAGATACTGTCAAGATGTGTGTTGGTTTTGAGGACGGCTCTCTGGAGAGTCTTAGCAAAGAGGTCACAGGGATAATCAGAGCAATTCTCAGAGACACTGAGAACAAGCTCGACAATTCCCTCCTGGCACTTTCCCTGTAGGAGATACCGCAAGACGTTTCTGTAGATTGGGCACAGCGCTCTGCAGGGTGTTAGCAGAGACTTTCCCGGGACAGTGAAACCCTATGTCAGAGACACTGAGAAGAAGCCCCAATGTTCCCTCCAGGCACTTTCAGTGTGGGTGCCTTCTCCACGTGGTTCCTGGTTTCCCTGCAGCGCTGAAGAGAATGTTAGCAAAGAGGTAACCGGCACAGCGAAAACAGTACTCAAAGACAGGGAGAGCAAGCTCTCTCTTGGCACTTTGGATGTGGGACATACAGCGAGATGTTTGCTGCTTTTGCGTTTGGCTGTTGGGAGATTTACAGCACAAAGATATCTAGTTGATTTGAAGCAGTTCCGAGAAAGTCTAAACATAATCGCCACTTCTCCCTCCTGGCACTTTCCATGTGGGAGATATAGCAGGATGTATATTGGTTTTGAGGACAACTCAATGGACAGTGTAGGGAGAAAAGTTCCTGGCTCCTTGAATGCCGTTCCTGGAGACACTGCGATCAATGTGGGAGATATGTCAAGATGTGTGTTGGTTTTGAGGACGGCTCTCTGGAGAGTCTTAGCAAAGAGGTCACAGGGATAATCAGAGCAATTCTCAGAGACACTGAGAACAAGCTCGACAATTCCCTCCTGGCACTTTCCCTGTAGGAGATACCGCAAGACGTTTCTGTAGATTGGGCACAGCGCTCTGCAGGGTGTTAGCAGAGACTTTCCCGGGACAGTGAAACCCTATGTCAGAGACACTGAGAAGAAGCCCCAATGTTCCCTCCAGGCACTTTCAGTGTGGGTGCCTTCTCCACGTGGTTCCTGGTTTCCCTGCAGCGCTGAAGAGAATGTTAGCAAAGAGGTAACCGGCACAGCGAAAACAGTACTCAAAGACAGGGAGAGCAAGCTCTCTCTTGGCACTTTGGATGTGGGACATACAGCGAGATGTTTGCTGCTTTTGCGTTTGGCTGTTGGGAGATTTACAGCACAAAGATATCTAGTTGATTTGAAGCAGTTCCGAGAAAGTCTAAACATAATCGCCACTTCTCCCTCCTGGCACTTTCCATGTGGGAGATATAGCAGGATGTATATTGGTTTTGAGGACAACTCAATGGACAGTGTAGGGAGAAAAGTTCCTGGCTCCTTGAATGCCGTTCCTGGAGACACTGCGATCAATGTGGGAGATATGTCAAGATGTGTGTTGGTTTTGAGGACGGCTCTCTGGAGAGTCTTAGCAAAGAGGTCACAGGGATAATCAGAGCAATTCTCAGAGACACTGAGAACAAGCTCGACAATTCCCTCCTGGCACTTTCCCTGTAGGAGATACCGCAAGACGTTTCTGTAGATTGGGCACAGCGCTCTGCAGGGTGTTAGCAGAGACTTTCCCGGGACAGTGAAACCCTATGTCAGAGACACTGAGAAGAAGCCCCAATGTTCCCTCCAGGCACTTTCAGTGTGGGTGCCTTCTCACGTGGTTCCTGGTTTCCCTGCAGCGCTGAAGAGAATGTTAGCAAAGAGGTAACCGGCACAGCGAAAACAGTACTCAAAGACAGGGAGAGCAAGCTCTCTCTTGGCACTTTGGATGTGGGACATACAGCGAGATGTTTGCTGCTTTTGCGTTTGGCTGTTGGGAGATTTACAGCACAAAGATATCTAGTTGATTTGAAGCAGTTCCGAGGAAGTCTAAACATAATCGCCACTTCTCCCTCCTGGCACTTTCCATGTGGGAGATATAGCTGGATGTATATTGGTTTTGAGGACAACTCAATGGACAGTGTAGGGAGAAAAGTTCCTGGCTCCTTGAATGCCGTTCCTGGAGACACTGCGATCAATGAGGGAGATATGTCAAGATGTGTGTTGGTTTTGAGGACGGCTCTCTGGAGAGTCTTAGCAAAGAGGTCACAGGGATAATCAGAGCAATTCTCAGAGACACTGAGAACAAGATGGACAGTTCCCTCCTGGCACTTTCCCTGTAGGAGATACCGCAAGACGTTTCTGTAGATTGGGCACAGCGCTCTGCAGGGTGTTAGCAGAGACT
Organism: Chroicocephalus ridibundus; assembly: GCF_963924245.1. Lineage (NCBI taxonomy): Eukaryota > Metazoa > Chordata > Aves > Charadriiformes > Laridae > Chroicocephalus > Chroicocephalus ridibundus. Next base: position 53,219 of record NW_026961202.1, read on the forward strand.
TTCCCGGGACAGTGAAACCCTATGTCAGAGACACTGAGAAGAAGCCCCAATGTTCCCTCCAGGCACTTTCAGTGTGGGTGCCTTCTCCACGTGGTTCCTGGTTTCCCTGCAGCGCTGAAGAGAATGTTAGCAAAGAGGTAACCGGCACAGCGAAAACAGTACTCAAAGAGAGGGAGAGCAAGCTCTCTCTTGGCACTTTGGATGTGGGACATACAGCGAGATGTTTGCTGCTTTTGCGTTTGGCTGTTGGGAGATTTACAGCACAAAGATATCTAGTTGATTTGAAGCAGTTCCGAGAAAGTCTAAACATAATCGCCACTTCTCCCTCCTGGCACTTTCCATGTGGGAGATATAGCAGGATGTATATTGGTTTTGAGGACAACTCAATGGACAGTGTAGGGAGAAAAGTTCCTGGCTCCTTGAATGCCGTTCCTGGAGACACTGCGATCAATGTGGGAGATTATGTCAAGATGTGTGTTGGTTTTGAGGACGGCTCTCTGGAGAGTCTTAGCAAAGAGGTCACAGGGATAATCAGAGCAATTCTCAGAGACACTGAGAACAAGCTCGACAATTCCCTCCTGGCACTTTCCCTGTAGGAGATACCGCAAGACGTTTCTGTAGATTGGGCACAGCGCTCTGCAGGGTGTTAGCAGAGACTTTCCCGGGACAGTGAAACCCTATGTCAGAGACACTGAGAAGAAGCCCCAGTGTTCCCTCCAGGCACTTTCAGTGTGGGTGCCTTCTCCACGTGGTTCCTGGTTTCCCTGCAGCGCTGAAGAGAATGTTAGCAAAGAGGTAACCGGCACAGCGAAAACAGTACTCAAAGACAGGGAGAGCAAGCTCTCTCTTGGCACTTTGGATGTGGGACATACAGCGAGATGTTTGCTGCTTTTGCGTTTGGCTGTTGGGAGATTTACAGCACAAAGATATCTAGTTGATTTGAAGCAGTTCCGAGAAAGTCTAAACATAATCGCCACTTCTCCCTCCTGGCACTTTCCATGTGGGAGATATAGCAGGATGTATATTGGTTTTGAGGACAACTCAATGGACAGTGTAGGGAGAAAAGTTCCTGGCTCCTTGAATGCCGTTCCTGGAGACACTGCGATCAATGAGGGAGATATGTCAAGATGTGTGTTGGTTTTGAGGACGGCTCTCTGGAGAGTCTTAGCAAAGAGGTCACAGGGATAATCAGAGCAATTCTCAGAGACACTGAGAACAAGATGGACAGTTCCCTCCTGGCACTTTCCCTGTAGGAGATACCGCAAGACGTTTCTGTAGATTGGGCACAGCGCTCTGCAGGGTGTTAGCAGAGACTTTCCGGGACAGTGAAACCCTATGTCAGAGACACTGAGAAGAAGCCCCAATGTTCCCTCCAGGCACTTTCAGTGTGGGTGCCTTCTCCACGTGGTTCCTGGTTTCCCTGCAGCGCTGAAGAGAATGTTAGCAAAGAGGTAACCGGCACAGCGAAAACAGTACTCAAAGACAGGGAGAGCAAGCTCTCTCTTGGCACTTTGGATGTGGGACATACAGCGAGATGTTTGCTGCTTTTGCGTTTGGCTGTTGGGAGATTTACAGCACAAAGATATCTAGTTGATTTGAAGCAGTTCCGAGAAAGTCTAAACATAATCGCCACTTCTCCCTCCTGGCACTTTCCATGTGGGAGATATAGCAGGATGTATATTGGTTTTGAGGACAACTCAATGGACAGTGTAGGGAGAAAAGTTCCTGGCTCCTTGAATGCCGTTCCTGGAGACACTGCGATCAATGTGGGAGATATGTCAAGATGTGTGTTGGTTTTGAGGACGGCTCTCTGGAGAGTCTTAGCAAAGAGGTCACAGGGATAATCAGAGCAATTCTCAGAGACACTGAGAACAAGCTCGACAATTCCCTCCTGGCACTTTCCCTGTAGGAGATACCGCAAGACGTTTCTGTAGATTGGGGCACAGCGCTCTGCAGGGTGTTAGCAGAGACTTTCCCGGGACAGTGAAACCCTATGTCAGAGACACTGAGAAGAAGCCCCAATGTTCCCTCCAGGCACTTTCAGTGTGGGTGCCTTCTCCACGTGGTTCCTGGTTTCCCTGCAGCGCTGAAGAGAATGTTAGCAAAGAGGTAACCGGCACAGCGAAAACAGTACTCAAAGACAGGGAGAGCAAGCTCTCTCTTGGCACTTTGGATGTGGGACATACAGCGAGATGTTTGCTGCTTTTGCGTTTGGCTGTTGGGAGATTTACAGCACAAAGATATCTAGTTGATTTGAAGCAGTTCCGAGAAAGTCTAAACATAATCGCCACTTCTCCCTCCTGGCACTTTCCATGTGGGAGATATAGCAGGATGTATATTGGTTTTGAGGACAACTCAATGGACAGTGTAGGGAGAAAAGTTCCTGGCTCCTTGAATGCCGTTCCTGGAGACACTGCGATCAATGAGGGAGATATGTCAAGATGTGTGTTGGTTTTGAGGACGGCTCTCTGGAGAGTCTTAGCAAAGAGGTCACAGGGATAATCAGAGCAATTCTCAGAGACACTGAGAACAAGATGGACAGTTCCCTCCTGGCACTTTCCCTGTAGGAGATACCGCAAGACGTTTCTGTAGATTGGGCACAGCGCTCTGCAGGGTGTTAGCAGAGACTTTCCCGGGACAGTGAAACCCTATGTCAGAGACACTGAGAAGAAGCCCCAATGTTCCCTCCAGGCACTTTCAGTGTGGGTGCCTTCTCCACGTGGTTCCTGGTTTCCCTGCAGCGCTGAAGAGAATGTTAGCAAAGAGGTAACCGGCACAGCGAAAACAGTACTCAAAGACAGGGAGAGCAAGCTCTCTCTTGGCACTTTGGATGTGGGACATACAGCGAGATGTTTGCTGCTTTTGCGTTTGGCTGTTGGGAGATTTACAGCACAAAGATATCTAGTTGATTTGAAGCAGTTCCGAGAAAGTCTAAACATAATCGCCACTGTCTCCCTCCTGGCACTTTCCATGTGGGAGATATAGCAGGATGTATATTGGTTTTGAGGACAACTCAATGGACAGTGTAGGGAGAAAAGTTCCTGGCTCCTTGAATGCCGTTCCTGGAGACACTGCGATCAATGTGATATGTCAAGATGTGTGTTGGTTTTGAGGACGGCTCTCTGGAGAGTCTTAGCAAAGAGGTCACAGGGATAATCAGAGCAATTCTCAGAGACACTGAGAACAAGATGGACAGTTCCCTCCTGGCACTTTCCCTGTAGGAGATACCGCAAGACGTTTCTGTAGATTGGGCACAGCGCTCTGCAGGGTGTTAGCAGAGACTTTCCCGGGACAGTGAAACCCTATGTCAGAGACACTGAGAAGAAGCCCCAATGTTCCCTCCAGGCACTTTCAGTGTGGGTGCCTTCTCCACGTGGTTCCTGGTTTCCCTGCAGCGCTGAAGAGAATGTTAGCAAAGAGGTAACCGGCACAGCGAAAACAGTACTCAAAGACAGGGAGAGCAAGCTCTCTCTTGGCACTTTGGATGTGGGACATACAGCGAGATGTTTGCTGCTTTTGCGTTTGGCTGTTGGGAGATTTACAGCACAAAGATATCTAGTTGATTTGAAGCAGTTCCGAGAAAGTCTAAACATAATCGCCACTTCTCCCTCCTGGCACTTTCCATGTGGGAGATATAGCAGGATGTATATTGGTTTTGAGGACAACTCAATGGACAGTGTAGGGAGAAAAGTTCCTGGCTCCTTGAATGCCGTTCCTGGAGACACTGCGATCAATGTGGGAGATATGTCAAGATGTGTGTTTGTTTTGAGGACGGCTCTCTGGAGAGTCTTAGCAAAGAGGTCACAGGGATAATCAGAGCAATTCTCAGAGACACTGAGAACAAGATGGACAGTTCCCTCCTGGCACTTTCCCTGTAGGAGATACCGCAAGACGTTTCTGTAGATTGGGCACAGCGCTCTGCAGGGTGTTAGCAGAGACTTTCCCGGGACAGTGAAACCCTATGTCAGAGACACTGAGAAGAAGCCCCAATGTTCCCTCCAGGCACTTTCAGTGTGGGTGCCTTCTCCACGTGGTTCCTGGTTTCCCTGCAGCGCTGAAGAGAATGTTAGCAAAGAGGTAACCGGGACAGCGAAAACAGTACTCAAAGACAGGGAGAGCAAGCTCTCTCTTGGCACTTTGGATGTGGGACATACAGCGAGATGTTTGCTGCTTTTGCGTTTGGCTGTTGGGAGATTTACAGCACAAAGATATCTAGTTGATTTGAAGCAGTTCCGAGAAAGTCTAAACATAATCGCCACTTCTCCCTCCTGGCACTTTCCATGTGGGAGATATAGCAGGATGTATATTGGTTTTGAGGACAACTCAATGGACAGTGTAGGGAGAAAAGTTCCTGGCTCCTTGAATGCCGTTCCTGGAGACACTGCGATCAATGTGGGAGATATGTCAAGATGTGTGTTGGTTTTGAGGACGGCTCTCTGGAGAGTCTTAGCAAAGAGGTCACAGGGATAATCAGAGCAATTCTCAGAGACACTGAGAACAAGATGGACAGTTCCCTCCTGGCACTTTCCCTGTAGGAGATACTGCAAGACGTTTCTGTAGATTGGGCACAGCGCTCTGCAGGGTGTTAGCAGAGACTTTCCCGGGACAGTGAAACCCTATGTCAGAGACACTGAGAAGAAGCCCCAATGTTCCCTCCAGGCACTTTCAGTGTGGGTGCCTTCTCCACGTGGTTCCTGGTTTCCCTGCAGCGCTGAAGAGAATGTTAGCAAAGAGGTAACCGGCACAGCGAAAACAGTACTCAAAGACAGGGAGAGCAAGCTCTCTCTTGGCACTTTGGATGTGGGACATACAGCGAGATGTTTGCTGCTTTTGCGTTTGGCTGTTGGGAGATTTACAGCACAAAGATATCTAGTTGATTTGAAGCAGTTCCGAGAAAGTCTAAACATAATCGCCACTTCTCCCTCCTGGCACTTTCCATGTGGGAGATATAGCAGGATGTATATTGGTTTTGAGGACAACTCAATGGACAGTGTAGGGAGAAAAGTTCCTGGCTCCTTGAATGCCGTTCCTGGAGACACTGCGATCAATGTGGGAGATATGTCAAGATGTGTGTTGGTTTTGAGGACGGCTCTCTGGAGAGTCTTAGCAAAGAGGTCACAGGGATAATCAGAGCAATTCTCAGAGACACTGAGAACAAGATGGACAGTTCCCTCCTGGCACTTTCCCTGTAGGAGATACCGCAAGACGTTTCTGTAGATTGGGCACAGCGCTCTGCAGGGTGTTAGCAGAGACTTTCCCGGGACAGTGAAACCCTATGTCAGAGACACTGAGAAGAAGCCCCAATGTTCCCTCCAGGCACTTTCAGTGTGGGTGCCTTCTCCACGTGGTTCCTGGTTTCCCTGCAGCGCTGAAGAGAATGTTAGCAAAGAGGTAACCGGCACAGCGAAAACAGTACTCAAAGACAGGGAGAGCAAGCTCTCTCTTGGCACTTTGGATGTGGGACATACAGCGAGATGTTTGCTGCTTTTGCGTTTGGCTGTTGGGAGATTTACAGCACAAAGATATCTAGTTGATTTGAAGCAGTTCCGAGAAAGTCTAAACATAATCGCCACTTCTCCCTCCTGGCACTTTCCATGTGGGAGATATAGCAGGATGTATATTGGTTTTGAGGACAACTCAATGGACAGTGTAGGGAGAAAAGTTCCTGGCTCCTTGAATGCCGTTCCTGGAGACACTGCGATCAATGTGGGAGATATGTCAAGATGTGTGTTGGTTTTGAGGACGGCTCTCTGGAGAGTCTTAGCAAAGAGGTCACACAGATAATCAGAGCAATTCTCAGAGACACTGAGAACAAGCTCCACAATTCCCTCCTGGCACTTTCCCTGTAGGAGATACCGCAAGACGTTTCTGTAGATTGGGCACAGCGCTCTGCAGGGTGTTAGCAGAGACTTTCCCGGGACAGTGAAACCCTATGTCAGAGACACTGAGAAGAAGCCCCAATGTTCCCTCCAGGCACTTTCAGTGTGGGTGCCTTCTCCACGTGGTTCCTGGTTTCCCTGCAGCGCTGAAGAGAATGTTAGCAAAGAGGTAACCGGCACAGCGAAAACAGTACTCAAAGACAGGGAGAGCAAGCTCTCTCTTGGCACTTTGGATGTGGGACATACAGCGAGATGTTTGCTGCTTTTGCGTTTGGCTGTTGGGAGATTTACAGCACAAAGATATCTAGTTGATTTGAAGCAGTTCCGAGGAAGTCTAAACATAATCCCCACTTCTCCCTCCTGGCACTTTCCATGTGGGAGATATAGCAGGATGTATATTGGTTTTGAGGACAACTCAATGGACAGTGTAGGGAGAAAAGTTCCTGGCTCCTTGAATGCCGTTCCTGGAGACACTGCGATCAATGTGGGAGATATGTCAAGATGTGTGTTTGTTTTGAGGACGGCTCTCTGGAGAGTCTTAGCAAAGAGGTCACAGGGATAATCAGAGCAATTCTCAGAGACACTGAGAACAAGATGGACAGTTCCCTCCTGGCACTTTCCCTGTAGGAGATACCGCAAGACGTTTCTGTAGATTGGGCACAGCGCTCTGCAGGGTGTTAGCAGAGACTTTCCCGGGACAGTGAAACCCTATGTCAGAGACACTGAGAAGAAGCCCCAATGTTCCCTCCAGGCACTTTCAGTGTGGGTGCCTTCTCCACGTGGTTCCTGGTTTCCCTGCAGCGCTGAAGAGAATGTTAGCAAAGAGGTAACCGGCACAGCGAAAACAGTACTCAAAGACAGGGAGAGCAAGCTCTCTCTTGGCACTTTGGATGTGGGACATACAGCGAGATGTTTGCTGCTTTTGCGTTTGGCTGTTGGGAGATTTACAGCACAAAGATATCTAGTTGATTTGAAGCAGTTCCGAGAAAGTCTAAACATAATCGCCACTTCTCCCTCCTGGCACTTTCCATGTGGGAGATATAGCAGGATGTATATTGGTTTTGAGGACAACTCAATGGACAGTGTAGGGAGAAAAGTTCCTGGCTCCTTGAATGCCGTTCCTGGAGACACTGCGATCAATGTGGGAGATATGTCAAGATGTGTGTTTGTTTTGAGGACGGCTCTCTGGAGAGTCTTAGCAAAGAGGTCACAGGGATAATCAGAGCAATTCTCAGAGACACTGAGAACAAGATGGACAGTTCCCTCCTGGCACTTTCCCTGTAGGAGATACCGCAAGACGTTTCTGTAGATTGGGCACAGCGCTCTGCAGGGTGTTAGCAGAGACTTTCCCGGGACAGTGAAACCCTATGTCAGAGACACTGAGAAGAAGCCCCAATGTTCCCTCCAGGCACTTTCAGTGTGGGTGCCTTCTCCACGTGGTTCCTGGTTTCCCTGCAGCGCTGAAGAGAATGTTAGCAAAGAGGTAACCGGCACAGCGAAAACAGTACTCAAAGACAGGGAGAGCAAGCTCTCTCTTGGCACTTTGGATGTGGGACATACAGCGAGATGTTTGCTGCTTTTGCGTTTGGCTGTTGGGAGATTTACAGCACAAAGATATCTAGTTGATTTGAAGCAGTTCCGAGAAAGTCTAAACATAATCGCCACTTCTCCCTCCTGGCACTTTCCATGTGGGAGATATAGCAGGATGTATATTGGTTTTGAGGACAACTCAATGGACAGTGTAGGGAGAAAAGTTCCTGGCTCCTTGAATGCCGTTCCTGGAGACACTGCGATCAATGAGGGAGATATGTCAAGATGTGTGTTGGTTTTGAGGACGGCTCTCTGGAGAGTCTTAGCAAAGAGGTCACAGGGATAATCAGAGCAATTCTCAGAGACACTGAGAACAAGCTCGACAGTTCCCTCCTGGCACTTTCCCTGTAGGAGATACCGCAAGACGTTTCTGTAGATTGGGCACAGCGCTCTGCAGGGTGTTAGCAGAGACTTTCCCGGGACAGTGAAACCCTATGTCAGAGACACTGAGAAGAAGCCCCAATGTTCCCTCCAGGCACTTTCAGTGTGGGTGCCTTCTCCACGTGGTTCCTGGTTTCCCTGCAGCGCTGAAGAGAATGTTAGCAAAGAGGTAACCGGCACAGCGAAAACAGTACTCAAAGACAGGGAGAGCAAGCTCTCTCTTGGCACTTTGGATGTGGGACATACAGCGAGATGTTTGCTGCTTTTGCGTTTGGCTGTTGGGAGATTTACAGCACAAAGATATCTAGTTGATTTGAAGCAGTTCCGAGGAAGTCTAAACATAATCCCCACTTCTCCCTCCTGGCACTTTCCATGTGGGAGATATAGCAGGATGTATATTGGTTTTGAGGACAACTCAATGGACAGTGTAGGGAGAAAAGTTCCTGGCTCCTTGAATGCCGTTCCTGGAGACACTGCGATCAATGAGGGAGATATGTCAAGATGTGTGTTGGTTTTGAGGACGGCTCTCTGGAGAGTCTTAGCAAAGAGGTCACAGGGATAATCAGAGCAATTCTCAGAGACACTGAGAACAAGCTCGACAATTCCCTCCTGGCACTTTCCCTGTAGGAGATACCGCAAGACGTTTCTGTAGATTGGGCACAGCGCTCTGCAGGGTGTTAGCAGAGACTTTCCCGGGACAGTGAAACCCTATGTCAGAGACACTGAGAAGAAGCCCCAATGTTCCCTCCAGGCACTTTCAGTGTGGGTGCCTTCTCCACGTGGTTCCTGGTTTCCCTGCAGCGCTGAAGAGAATGTTAGCAAAGAGGTAACCGGCACAGCGAAAACAGTACTCAAAGACAGGGAGAGCAAGCTCTCTCTTGGCACTTTGGATGTGGGACATACAGCGAGATGTTTGCTGCTTTTGCGTTTGGCTGTTGGGAGATTTACAGCACAAAGATATCTAGTTGATTTGAAGCAGTTCCGAGAAAGTCTAAACATAATCGCCACTTCTCCCTCCTGGCACTTTCCATGTGGGAGATATAGCAGGATGTATATTGGTTTTGAGGACAACTCAATGGACAGTGTAGGGAGAAAAGTTCCTGGCTCCTTGAATGCCGTTCCTGGAGACACTGCGATCAATGTGGGAGATATGTCAAGATGTGTGTTGGTTTTGAGGACGGCTCTCTGGAGAGTCTTAGCAAAGAGGTCACAGGGATAATCAGAGCAATTCTCAGAGACACTGAGAACAAGCTCGACAGTTCCCTCCTGGCACTTTCCCTGTAGGAGATACCGCAAGACGTTTCTGTAGATTGGGCACAGCGCTCTGCAGGGTGTTAGCAGAGACTTTCCCGGGACAGTGAAACCCTATGTCAGAGACACTGAGAAGAAGCCCCAATGTTCCCTCCAGGCACTTTCAGTGTGGGTGCCTTCTCCACGTGGTTCCTGGTTTCCCTGCAGCGCTGAAGAGAATGTTAGCAAAGAGGTAACCGGCACAGCGAAAACAGTACTCAAAGAGAGGGAGAGCAAGCTCTCTCTTGGCACTTTGGATGTGGGACATACAGCGAGATGTTTGCTGCTTTTGCGTTTGGCTGTTGGGAGATTTACAGCACAAAGATATCTAGTTGATTTGAAGCAGTTCCGAGAAAGTCTAAACATAATCGCCACTTCTCCCTCCTGGCACTTTCCATGTGGGAGATATAGCAGGATGTATATTGGTTTTGAGGACAACTCAATGGACAGTGTAGGGAGAAAAGTTCCTGGCTCCTTGAATGCCGTTCCTGGAGACACTGCGATCAATGTGGGAGATATGTCAAGATGTGTGTTTGTTTTGAGGACGGCTCTCTGGAGAGTCTTAGCAAAGAGGTCACAGGGATAATCAGAGCAATTCTCAGAGACACTGAGAACAAGCTCGACAATTCCCTCCTGGCACTTTCCCTGTAGGAGATACCGCAAGACGTTTCTGTAGATTGGGCACAGCGCTCTGCAGGGTGTTAGCAGAGACTTTCCCGGGACAGTGAAACCCTATGTCAGAGACACTGAGAAGAAGCCCCAATGTTCCCTCCAGGCACTTTCAGTGTGGGTGCCTTCTCCACGTGGTTCCTGGTTTCCCTGCAGCGCTGAAGAGAATGTTAGCAAAGAGGTAACCGGCACAGCGAAAACAGTACTCAAAGACAGGGAGAGCAAGCTCTCTCTTGGCACTTTGGATGTGGGACATACAGCGAGATGTTTGCTGCTTTTGCGTTTGGCTGTTGGGAGATTTACAGCACAAAGATATCTAGTTGATTTGAAGCAGTTCCGAGGAAGTCTAAACATAATCGCCACTTCTCCCTCCTGGCACTTTCCATGTGGGAGATATAGCAGGATGTATATTGGTTTTGAGGACAACTCAATGGACAGTGTAGGGAGAAAAGTTCCTGGCTCCTTGAATGCCGTTCCTGGAGACACTGCGATCAATGAGGGAGATATGTCAAGATGTGTGTTGGTTTTGAGGACGGCTCTCTGGAGAGTCTTAGCAAAGAGGTCACAGGGATAATCAGAGCAATTCTCAGAGACACTGAGAACAAGCTCGACAATTCCCTCCTGGCACTTTCCCTGTAGGAGATACCGCAAGACGTTTCTGTAGATTGGGCACAGCGCTCTGCAGGGTGTTAGCAGAGACTTTCCCGGGACAGTGAAACCCTATGTCAGAGACACTGAGAAGAAGCCCCAATGTTCCCTCCAGGCACTTTCAGTGTGGGTGCCTTCTCCACGTGGTTCCTGGTTTCCCTGCAGCGCTGAAGAGAATGTTAGCAAAGAGGTAACCGGCACAGCGAAAACAGTACTCAAAGACAGGGAGAGCAAGCTCTCTCTTGGCACTTTGGATGTGGGACATACAGCGAGATGTTTGCTGCTTTTGCGTTTGGCTGTTGGGAGATTTACAGCACAAAGATATCTAGTTGATTTGAAGCAGTTCCGAGAAAGTCTAAACATAATCGCCACTTCTCCCTCCTGGCACTTTCCATGTGGGAGATATAGCAGGATGTATATTGGTTTTGAGGACAACTCAATGGACAGTGTAGGGAGAAAAGTTCCTGGCTCCTTGAATGCCGTTCCTGGAGACACTGCGATCAATGTGGGAGATATGTCAAGATGTGTGTTGGTTTTGAGGACGGCTCTCTGGAGAGTCTTAGCAAAGAGGTCACAGGGATAATCAGAGCAATTCTCAGAGACACTGAGAACAAGATGGACAGTTCCCTCCTGGCACTTTCCCTGTAGGAGATACCGCAAGACGTTTCTGTAGATTGGGCACAGCGCTCTGCAGGGTGTTAGCAGAGACTTTCCCGGGACAGTGAAACCCTATGTCAGAGACACTGAGAAGAAGCCCCAATGTTCCCTCCAGGCACTTTCAGTGTGGGTGCCTTCTCCACGTGGTTCCTGGTTTCCCTGCAGCGCTGAAGAGAATGTTAGCAAAGAGGTAACCGGCACAGCGAAAACAGTACTCAAAGACAGGGAGAGCAAGCTCTCTCTTGGCACTTTGGATGTGGGACATACAGCGAGATGTTTGCTGCTTTTGCGTTTGGCTGTTGGGAGATTTACAGCACAAAGATATCTAGTTGATTTGAAGCAGTTCCGAGAAAGTCTAAACATAATCGCCACTTCTCCCTCCTGGCACTTTCCATGTGGGAGATATAGCAGGATGTATATTGGTTTTGAGGACAACTCAATGGACAGTGTAGGGAGAAAAGTTCCTGGCTCCTTGAATGCCGTTCCTGGAGACACTGCGATCAATGTGGGAGATATGTCAAGATGTGTGTTGGTTTTGAGGACGGCTCTCTGGAGAGTCTTAGCAAAGAGGTCACACAGATAATCAGAGCAATTCTCAGAGACACTGAGAACAAGCTCGACAATTCCCTCCTGGCACTTTCCCTGTAGGAGATACCGCAAGACGTTTCTGTAGATTGGGCACAGCGCTCTGCAGGGTGTTAGCAGAGACTTTCCCGGGACAGTGAAACCCTATGTCAGAGACACTGAGAAGAAGCTCCAATGTTCCCTCCAGGCACTTTCAGTGTGGGTGCCTTCTCCACGTGGTTCCTGGTTTCCCTGCAGCGCTGAAGAGAATGTTAGCAAAGAGGTAACCGGGACAGTGCAAACAGTACTCAAAGACAGGGAGAGCAAGCTCTCTCTTGGCACTTTGGATGTGGGACATACAGCGAGATGTTTGCTGCTTTTGCGTTTGGCTGTTGGGAGATTTACAGCACAAAGATATCTAGTTGATTTGAAGCAGTTCCGAGAAAGTCTAAACATAATCGCCACTTCTCCCTCCTGGCACTTTCCATGTGGGAGATATAGCAGGATGTATATTGGTTTTGAGGACAACTCAATGGACAGTGTAGGGAGAAAAGTTCCTGGCTCCTTGAATGCCGTTCCTGGAGACACTGCGATCAATGTGGGAGATATGTCAAGATGTGTGTTTGTTTTGAGGACGGCTCTCTGGAGAGTCTTAGCAAAGAGGTCACAGGGATAATCAGAGCAATTCTCAGAGACACTGAGAACAAGATGGACAGTTCCCTCCTGGCACTTTCCCTGTAGGAGATACCGCAAGACGTTTCTGTAGATTGGGCACAGCGCTCTGCAGGGTGTTAGCAGAGACTTTCCCGGGACAGTGAAACCCTATGTCAGAGACACTGAGAAGAAGCCCCAATGTTCCCTCCAGGCACTTTCAGTGTGGGTGCCTTCTCCACGTGGTTCCTGGTTTCCCTGCAGCGCTGAAGAGAATGTTAGCAAAGAGGTAACCGGCACAGCGAAAACAGTACTCAAAGAGAGGGAGAGCAAGCTCTCTCTTGGCACTTTGGATGTGGGACATACAGCGAGATGTTTGCTGCTTTTGCGTTTGGCTGTTGGGAGATTTACAGCACAAAGATATCTAGTTGATTTGAAGCAGTTCCGAGAAAGTCTAAACATAATCGCCACTTCTCCCTCCTGGCACTTTCCATGTGGGAGATATAGCAGGATGTATATTGGTTTTGAGGACAACTCAATGGACAGTGTAGGGAGAAAAGTTCCTGGCTCCTTGAATGCCGTTCCTGGAGACACTGCGATCAATGTGGGAGATATGTCAAGATGTGTGTTGGTTTTGAGGACGGCTCTCTGGAGAGTCTTAGCAAAGAGGTCACAGGGATAATCAGAGCAATTCTCAGAGACACTGAGAACAAGATGGACAGTTCCCTCCTGGCACTTTCCCTGTAGGAGATACCGCAAGACGTTTCTGTAGATTGGGCACAGCGCTCTGCAGGGTGTTAGCAGAGACTTTCCCGGGACAGTGAAACCCTATGTCAGAGACACTGAGAAGAAGCCCCAATGTTCCCTCCAGGCACTTTCAGTGTGGGTGCCTTCTCCACGTGGTTCCTGGTTTCCCTGCAGCGCTGAAGAGAATGTTAGCAAAGAGGTAACCGGGACAGTGAAAACAGTACTCAAAGACAGGGAGAGCAAGCTCTCTCTTGGCACTTTGGATGTGGGACATACAGCGAGATGTTTGCTGCTTTTGCGTTTGGCTGTTGGGAGATTTACAGCACAAAGATATCTAGTTGATTTGAAGCAGTTCCGAGAAAGTCTAAACATAATCGCCACTTCTCCCTCCTGGCACTTTCCATGTGGGAGATATAGCAGGATGTATATTGGTTTTGAGGACAACTCAATGGACAGTGTAGGGAGAAAAGTTCCTGGCTCCTTGAATGCCGTTCCTGGAGACACTGCGATCAATGTGGGAGATATGTCAAGATGTGTGTTGGTTTTGAGGACGGCTCTCTGGAGAGTCTTAGCAAAGAGGTCACAGGGATAATCAGAGCAATTCTCAGAGACACTGAGAACAAGCTCGACAATTCCCTCCTGGCACTTTCCCTGTAGGAGATACCGCAAGACGTTTCTGTAGATTGGGCACAGCGCTCTGCAGGGTGTTAGCAGAGACTTTCCCGGGACAGTGAAACCCTATGTCAGAGACACTGAGAAGAAGCCCCAATGTTCCCTCCAGGCACTTTCAGTGTGGGTGCCTTCTCCACGTGGTTCCTGGTTTCCCTGCAGCGCTGAAGAGAATGTTAGCAAAGAGGTAACCGGCACAGCGAAAACAGTACTCAAAGACAGGGAGAGCAAGCTCTCTCTTGGCACTTTGGATGTGGGACATACAGCGAGATGTTTGCTGCTTTTGCGTTTGGCTGTTGGGAGATTTACAGCACAAAGATATCTAGTTGATTTGAAGCAGTTCCGAGAAAGTCTAAACATAATCGCCACTTCTCCCTCCTGGCACTTTCCATGTGGGAGATATAGCAGGATGTATATTGGTTTTGAGGACAACTCAATGGACAGTGTAGGGAGAAAAGTTCCTGGCTCCTTGAATGCCGTTCCTGGAGACACTGCGATCAATGTGGGAGATATGTCAAGATGTGTGTTGGTTTTGAGGACGGCTCTCTGGAGAGTCTTAGCAAAGAGGTCACAGGGATAATCAGAGCAATTCTCAGAGACACTGAGAACAAGATGGACAGTTCCCTCCTGGCACTTTCCCTGTAGGAGATACCGCAAGACGTTTCTGTAGATTGGGCACAGCGCTCTGCAGGGTGTTAGCAGAGACTTTCCCGGGACAGTGAAACCCTATGTCAGAGACACTGAGAAGAAGCCCCAATGTTCCCTCCAGGCACTTTCAGTGTGGGTGCCTTCTCCACGTGGTTCCTGGTTTCCCTGCAGCGCTGAAGAGAATGTTAGCAAAGAGGTAACCGGCACAGCGAAAACAATACTCAAAGACAGGGAGAGCAAGCTCTCTCTTGGCACTTTGGATGTGGGACATACAGCGAGATGTTTGCTGCTTTTGCGTTTGGCTGTTGGGAGATTTACAGCACAAAGATATCTAGTTGATTTGAAGCAGTTCCGAGAAAGTCTAAACATAATCGCCACTTCTCCCTCCTGGCACTTTCCATGTGGGAGATATAGCAGGATGTATATTGGTTTTGAGGACAACTCAATGGACAGTGTAGGGAGAAAAGTTCCTGGCTCCTTGAATGCCGTTCCTGGAGACACTGCGATCAATGTGGGAGATATGTCAAGATGTGTCTTGGTTTTGAGGACGGCTCTCTGGAGAGTCTTAGCAAAGAGGTCACAGGGATAATCAGAGCAATTCTCAGAGACACTGAGAACAAGATGGACAGTTCCCTCCTGGCACTTTCCCTGTAGGAGATACCGCAAGACGTTTCTGTAGATTGGGCACAGCGCTCTGCAGGGTGTTAGCAGAGACTTTCCCGGGACAGTGAAACCCTATGTCAGAGACACTGAGAAGAAGCCCCAATGTTCCCTCCAGGCACTTTCAGTGTGGGTGCCTTCTCCACGTGGTTCCTGGTTTCCCTGCAGCGCTGAAGAGAATGTTAGCAAAGAGGTAACCGGCACAGCGAAAACAGTACTCAAAGACAGGGAGAGCAAGCTCTCTCTTGGCACTTTGGATGTGGGACATACAGCGAGATGTTTGCTGCTTTTGCGTTTGGCTGTTGGGAGATTTACAGCACAAAGATATCTAGTTGATTTGAAGCAGTTCCGAGAAAGTCTAAACATAATCGCCACTTCTCCCTCCTGGCACTTTCCATGTGGGAGATATAGCAGGATGTATATTGGTTTTGAGGACAACTCAATGGACAGTGTAGGGAGAAAAGTTCCTGGCTCCTTGAATGCCGTTCCTGGAGACACTGCGATCAATGTGGGAGATATGTCAAGATGTGTGTTTGTTTTGAGGACGGCTCTCTGGAGAGTCTTAGCAAAGAGGTCACAGGGATAATCAGAGCAATTCTCAGAGACACTGAGAACAAGATGGACAGTTCCCTCCTGGCACTTTCCCTGTAGGAGATACCGCAAGACGTTTCTGTAGATTGGGCACAGCGCTCTGCAGGGTGTTAGCAGAGACTTTCCCGGGACAGTGAAACCCTATGTCAGAGACACTGAGAAGAAGCCCCAATGTTCCCTCCAGGCACTTTCAGTGTGGGTGCCTTCTCCACGTGGTTCCTGGTTTCCCTGCAGCGCTGAAGAGAATGTTAGCAAAGAGGTAACCGGGACAGTGAAAACAGTACTCAAAGAGAGGGAGAGCAAGCTCTCTCTTGGCACTTTGGATGTGGGACATACAGCGAGATGTTTGCTGCTTTTGCGTTTGGCTGTTGGGAGATTTACAGCACAAAGATATCTAGTTGATTTGAAGCAGTTCCGAGAAAGTCTAAACATAATCGCCACTTCTCCCTCCTGGCACTTTCCATGTGGGAGATATAGCAGGATGTATATTGGTTTTGAGGACAACTCAATGGACAGTGTAGGGAGAAAAGTTCCTGGCTCCTTGAATGCCGTTCCTGGAGACACTGCGATCAATGAGGGAGATATGTCAAGATGTGTGTTGGTTTTGAGGACGGCTCTCTGGAGAGTCTTAGCAAAGAGGTCACAGGGATAATCAGAGCAATTCTCAGAGACACTGAGAACAAGATGGACAGTTCCCTCCTGGCACTTTCCCTGTAGGAGATACCGCAAGACGTTTCTGTAGATTGGGCACAGCGCTCTGCAGGGTGTTAGCAGAGACTTTCCCGGGACAGTGAAACCCTATGTCAGAGACACTGAGAAGAAGCCCCAATGTTCCCTCCAGGCACTTTCAGTGTGGGTGCCTTCTCCACGTGGTTCCTGGTTTCCCTGCAGCGCTGAAGAGAATGTTAGCAAAGAGGTAACCGGCACAGCGAAAACAGTACTCAAAGACAGGGAGAGCAAGCTCTCTCTTGGCACTTTGGATGTGGGACATACAGCGAGATGTTTGCTGCTTTTGCGTTTGGCTGTTGGGAGATTTACAGCACAAAGATATCTAGTTGATTTGAAGCAGTTCCGAGAAAGTCTAAACATAATCGCCACTTCTCCCTCCTGGCACTTTCCATGTGGGAGATATAGCAGGATGTATATTGGTTTTGAGGACAACTCAATGGACAGTGTAGGGAGAAAAGTTCCTGGCTCCTTGAATGCCGTTCCTGGAGACACTGCGATCAATGAGGGAGATATGTCAAGATGTGTGTTGGTTTTGAGGACGGCTCTCTGGAGAGTCTTAGCAAAGAGGTCACAGGGATAATCAGAGCAATTCTCAGAGACACTGAGAACAAGATGGACAGTTCCCTCCTGGCACTTTCCCTGTAGGAGATACCGCAAGACGTTTCTGTAGATTGGGCACAGCGCTCTGCAGGGTGTTAGCAGAGACTTTCCCGGGACAGTGAAACCCTATGTCAGAGACACTGAGAAGAAGCCCCAATGTTCCCTCCAGGCACTTTCAGTGTGGGTGCCTTCTCCACGTGGTTCCTGGTTTCCCTGCAGCGCTGAAGAGAATGTTAGCAAAGAGGTAACCGGGACAGTGAAAACAGTACTCAAAGAGAGGGAGAGCAAGCTCTCTCTTGGCACTTTGGATGTGGGACATACAGCGAGATGTTTGCTGCTTTTGCGTTTGGCTGTTGGGAGATTTACAGCACAAAGATATCTAGTTGATTTGAAGCAGTTCCGAGAAAGTCTAAACATAATCGCCACTTCTCCCTCCTGGCACTTTCCATGTGGGAGATATAGCAGGATGTATATTGGTTTTGAGGACAACTCAATGGACAGTGTAGGGAGAAAAGTTCCTGGCTCCTTGAATGCCGTTCCTGGAGACACTGCGATCAATGTGGGAGATATGTCAAGATGTGTGTTGGTTTTGAGGACGGCTCTCTGGAGAGTCTTAGCAAAGAGGTCACAGGGATAATCAGAGCAATTCTCAGAGACACTGAGAACAAGATGGACAGTTCCCTCCTGGCACTTTCCCTGTAGGAGATACCGCAAGACGTTTCTGTAGATTGGGCACAGCGCTCTGCAGGGTGTTAGCAGAGACTTTCCCGGGACAGTGAAACCCTATGTCAGAGACACTGAGAAGAAGCCCCAATGTTCCCTCCAGGCACTTTCAGTGTGGGTGCCTTCTCCACGTGGTTCCTGGTTTCCCTGCAGCGCTGAAGAGAATGTTAGCAAAGAGGTAACCGGCACAGCGAAAACAGTACTCAAAGACAGGGAGAGCAAGCTCTCTCTTGGCACTTTGGATGTGGGACATACAGCGAGATGTTTGCTGCTTTTGCGTTTGGCTGTTGGGAGATTTACAGCACAAAGATATCTAGTTGATTTGAAGCAGTTCCGAGAAAGTCTAAACATAATCGCCACTTCTCCCTCCTGGCACTTTCCATGTGGGAGATATAGCAGGATGTATATTGGTTTTGAGGACAACTCAATGGACAGTGTAGGGAGAAAAGTTCCTGGCTCCTTGAATGCCGTTCCTGGAGACACTGCGATCAATGTGGGAGATATGTCAAGATGTGTGTTGGTTTTGAGGACGGCTCTCTGGAGAGTCTTAGCAAAGAGGTCACACAGATAATCAGAGCAATTCTCAGAGACACTGAGAACAAGCTCGACAATTCCCTCCTGGCACTTTCCCTGTAGGAGATACCGCAAGACGTTTCTGTAGATTGGGCACAGCGCTCTGCAGGGTGTTAGCAGAGACTTTCCCGGGACAGTGAAACCCTATGTCAGAGACACTGAGAAGAAGCCCCAATGTTCCCTCCAGGCACTTTCAGTGTGGGTGCCTTCTCCACGTGGTTCCTGGTTTCCCTGCAGCGCTGAAGAGAATGTTAGCAAAGAGGTAACCGGGACAGTGAAAACAGTACTCAAAGAGAGGGAGAGCAAGCTCTCTCTTGGCACTTTGGATGTGGGACATACAGCGAGATGTTTGCTGCTTTTGCGTTTGGCTGTTGGGAGATTTACAGCACAAAGATATCTAGTTGATTTGAAGCAGTTCCGAGAAAGTCTAAACATAATCCCCACTTCTCCCTCCTGGCACTTTCCATGTGGGAGATATAGCAGGATGTATATTGGTTTTGAGGACAACTCAATGGACAGTGTAGGGAGAAAAGTTCCTGGCTCCTTGAATGCCGTTCCTGGAGACACTGCGATCAATGAGGGAGATATGTCAAGATGTGTGTTGGTTTTGAGGACGGCTCTCTGGAGAGTCTTAGCAAAGAGGTCACAGGGATAATCAGAGCAATTCTCAGAGACACTGAGAACAAGATGGACAGTTCCCTCCTGGCACTTTCCCTGTAGGAGATACCGCAAGACGTTTCTGTAGATTGGGCACAGCGCTCTGCAGGGTGTTAGCAGAGACTTTCCCGGGACAGTGAAACCCTATGTCAGAGACACTGAGAAGAAGCCCCAATGTTCCCTCCAGGCACTTTCAGTGTGGGTGCCTTCTCCACGTGGTTCCTGGTTTCCCTGCAGCGCTGAAGAGAATGTTAGCAAAGAGGTAACCGGCACAGCGAAAACAGTACTCAAAGAGAGGGAGAGCAAGCTCTCTCTTGGCACTTTGGATGTGGGACATACAGCGAGATGTTTGCTGCTTTTGCGTTTGGCTGTTGGGAGATTTACAGCACAAAGATATCTAGTTGATTTGAAGCAGTTCCGAGAAAGTCTAAACATAATCGCCACTTCTCCCTCCTGGCACTTTCCATGTGGGAGATATAGCAGGATGTATATTGGTTTTGAGGACAACTCAATGGACAGTGTAGGGAGAAAAGTTCCTGGCTCCTTGAATGCCGTTCCTGGAGACACTGCGATCAATGAGGGAGATATGTCAAGATGTGTGTTGGTTTTGAGGACGGCTCTCTGGAGAGTCTTAGCAAAGAGGTCACAGGGATAATCAGAGCAATTCTCAGAGACACTGAGAACAAGATGGACAGTTCCCTCCTGGCACTTTCCCTGTAGGAGATACCGCAAGACGTTTCTGTAGATTGGGCACAGCGCTCTGCAGGGTGTTAGCAGAGACTTTCCCGGGACAGTGAAACCCTATGTCAGAGACACTGAGAAGAAGCCCCAATGTTCCCTCCAGGCACTTTCAGTGTGGGTGCCTTCTCCACGTGGTTCCTGGTTTCCCTGCAGCGCTGAAGAGAATGTTAGCAAAGAGGTAACCGGGACAGTGAAAACAGTACTCAAAGAGAGGGAGAGCAAGCTCTCTCTTGGCACTTTGGATGTGGGACATACAGCGAGATGTTTGCTGCTTTTGCGTTTGGCTGTTGGGAGATTTACAGCACAAAGATATCTAGTTGATTTGAAGCAGTTCCGAGAAAGTCTAAACATAATCGCCACTTCTCCCTCCTGGCACTTTCCATGTGGGAGATATAGCAGGATGTATATTGGTTTTGAGGACAACTCAATGGACAGTGTAGGGAGAAAAGTTCCTGGCTCCTTGAATGCCGTTCCTGGAGACACTGCGATCAATGTGGGAGATATGTCAAGATGTGTGTTGGTTTTGAGGACGGCTCTCTGGAGAGTCTTAGCAAAGAGGTCACAGGGATAATCAGAGCAATTCTCAGAGACACTGAGAACAAGATGGACAGTTCCCTCCTGGCACTTTCCCTGCAGGAGATACCGCAAGACGTTTCTGTAGATTGGGCACAGCGCTCTGCAGGGTGTTAGCAGAGACTTTCCCGGGACAGTGAAACCCTATGTCAGAGACACTGAGAAGAAGCCCCAATGTTCCCTCCAGGCACTTTCAGTGTGGGTGCCTTCTCCACGTGGTTCCTGGTTTCCCTGCAGCGCTGAAGAGAATGTTAGCAAAGAGGTAACCGGCACAGCGAAAACAGTACTCAAAGACAGGGAGAGCAAGCTCTCTCTTGGCACTTTGGATGTGGGACATACAGCGAGATGTTTGCTGCTTTTGCGTTTGGCTGTTGGGAGATTTACAGCACAAAGATATCTAGTTGATTTGAAGCAGTTCCGAGAAAGTCTAAACATAATCGCCACTTCTCCCTCCTGGCACTTTCCATGTGGGAGATATAGCAGGATGTATATTGGTTTTGAGGACAACTCAATGGACAGTGTAGGGAGAAAAGTTCCTGGCTCCTTGAATGCCGTTCCTGGAGACACTGCGATCAATGTGGGAGATATGTCAAGATGTGTGTTGGTTTTGAGGACGGCTCTCTGGAGAGTCTTAGCAAAGAGGTCACAGGGATAATCAGAGCAATTCTCAGAGACACTGAGAACAAGATGGACAGTTCCCTCCTGGCACTTTCCCTGTAGGAGATACCGCAAGACGTTTCTGTAGATTGGGCACAGCGCTCTGCAGGGTGTTAGCAGAGACTTTCCCGGGACAGTGAAACCCTATGTCAGAGACACTGAGAAGAAGCCCCAATGTTCCCTCCAGGCACTTTCAGTGTGGGTGCCTTCTCCACGTGGTTCCTGGTTTCCCTGCAGCGCTGAAGAGAATGTTAGCAAAGAGGTAACCGGCACAGCGAAAACAGTACTCAAAGAGAGGGAGAGCAAGCTCTCTCTTGGCACTTTGGATGTGGGACATACAGCGAGATGTTTGCTGCTTTTGCGTTTGGCTGTTGGGAGATTTACAGCACAAAGATATCTAGTTGATTTGAAGCAGTTCCGAGAAAGTCTAAACATAATCGCCACTTCTCCCTCCTGGCACTTTCCATGTGGGAGATATAGCAGGATGTATATTGGTTTTGAGGACAACTCAATGGACAGTGTAGGGAGAAAAGTTCCTGGCTCCTTGAATGCCGTTCCTGGAGACACTGCGATCAATGTGGGAGATATGTCAAGATGTGTGTTGGTTTTGAGGACGGCTCTCTGGAGAGTCTTAGCAAAGAGGTCACAGGGATAATCAGAGCAATTCTCAGAGACACTGAGAACAAGATGGACAGTTCCCTCCTGGCACTTTCCCTGTAGGAGATACCGCAAGACGTTTCTGTAGATTGGGCACAGCGCTCTGCAGGGTGTTAGCAGAGACTTTCCCGGGACAGTGAAACCCTATGTCAGAGACACTGAGAAGAAGCCCCAATGTTCCCTCCAGGCACTTTCAGTGTGGGTGCCTTCTCCACGTGGTTCCTGGTTTCCCTGCAGCGCTGAAGAGAATGTTAGCAAAGAGGTAACCGGGACAGTGAAAACAGTACTCAAAGACAGGGAGAGCAAGCTCTCTCTTGGCACTTTGGATGTGGGACATACAGCGAGATGTTTGCTGCTTTTGCGTTTGGCTGTTGGGAGATTTACAGCACAAAGATATCTAGTTGATTTGAAGCAGTTCCGAGAAAGTCTAAACATAATCGCCACTTCTCCCTCCTGGCACTTTCCATGTGGGAGATATAGCAGGATGTATATTGGTTTTGAGGACAACTCAATGGACAGTGTAGGGAGAAAAGTTCCTGGCTCCTTGAATGCCGTTCCTGGAGACACTGCGATCAATGTGGGAGATATGTCAAGATGTGTGTTGGTTTTGAGGACGGCTCTCTGGAGAGTCTTAGCAAAGAGGTCACAGGGATAATCAGAGCAATTCTCAGAGACACTGAGAACAAGCTCGACAATTCCCTCCTGGCACTTTCCCTGTAGGAGATACCGCAAGACGTTTCTGTAGATTGGGCACAGCGCTCTGCAGGGTGTTAGCAGAGACTTTCCCGGGACAGTGAAACCCTATGTCAGAGACACTGAGAAGAAGCCCCAATGTTCCCTCCAGGCACTTTCAGTGTGGGTGCCTTCTCCACGTGGTTCCTGGTTTCCCTGCAGCGCTGAAGAGAATGTTAGCAAAGAGGTAACCGGCACAGCGAAAACAGTACTCAAAGACAGGGAGAGCAAGCTCTCTCTTGGCACTTTGGATGTGGGACATACAGCGAGATGTTTGCTGCTTTTGCGTTTGGCTGTTGGGAGATTTACAGCACAAAGATATCTAGTTGATTTGAAGCAGTTCCGAGAAAGTCTAAACATAATCGCCACTTCTCCCTCCTGGCACTTTCCATGTGGGAGATATAGCAGGATGTATATTGGTTTTGAGGACAACTCAATGGACAGTGTAGGGAGAAAAGTTCCTGGCTCCTTGAATGCCGTTCCTGGAGACACTGCGATCAATGTGGGAGATATGTCAAGATGTGTGTTGGTTTTGAGGACGGCTCTCTGGAGAGTCTTAGCAAAGAGGTCACAGGGATAATCAGAGCAATTCTCAGAGACACTGAGAACAAGATGGACAGTTCCCTCCTGGCACTTTCCCTGTAGGAGATACCGCAAGACGTTTCTGTAGATTGGGCACAGCGCTCTGCAGGGTGTTAGCAGAGACTTTCCCGGGACAGTGAAACCCTATGTCAGAGACACTGAGAAGAAGCCCCAATGTTCCCTCCAGGCACTTTCAGTGTGGGTGCCTTCTCCACGTGGTTCCTGGTTTCCCTGCAGCGCTGAAGAGAATGTTAGCAAAGAGGTAACCGGCACAGCGAAAACAATACTCAAAGACAGGGAGAGCAAGCTCTCTCTTGGCACTTTGGATGTGGGACATACAGCGAGATGTTTGCTGCTTTTGCGTTTGGCTGTTGGGAGATTTACAGCACAAAGATATCTAGTTGATTTGAAGCAGTTCCGAGAAAGTCTAAACATAATCGCCACTTCTCCCTCCTGGCACTTTCCATGTGGGAGATATAGCAGGATGTATATTGGTTTTGAGGACAACTCAATGGACAGTGTAGGGAGAAAAGTTCCTGGCTCCTTGAATGCCGTTCCTGGAGACACTGCGATCAATGTGGGAGATATGTCAAGATGTGTCTTGGTTTTGAGGACGGCTCTCTGGAGAGTCTTAGCAAAGAGGTCACAGGGATAATCAGAGCAATTCTCAGAGACACTGAGAACAAGATGGACAGTTCCCTCCTGGCACTTTCCCTGTAGGAGATACCGCAAGACGTTTCTGTAGATTGGGCACAGCGCTCTGCAGGGTGTTAGCAGAGACTTTCCCGGGACAGTGAAACCCTATGTCAGAGACACTGAGAAGAAGCCCCAATGTTCCCTCCAGGCACTTTCAGTGTGGGTGCCTTCTCCACGTGGTTCCTGGTTTCCCTGCAGCGCTGAAGAGAATGTTAGCAAAGAGGTAACCGGCACAGCGAAAACAGTACTCAAAGACAGGGAGAGCAAGCTCTCTCTTGGCACTTTGGATGTGGGACATACAGCGAGATGTTTGCTGCTTTTGCGTTTGGCTGTTGGGAGATTTACAGCACAAAGATATCTAGTTGATTTGAAGCAGTTCCGAGAAAGTCTAAACATAATCGCCACTTCTCCCTCCTGGCACTTTCCATGTGGGAGATATAGCAGGATGTATATTGGTTTTGAGGACAACTCAATGGACAGTGTAGGGAGAAAAGTTCCTGGCTCCTTGAATGCCGTTCCTGGAGACACTGCGATCAATGTGGGAGATATGTCAAGATGTGTGTTTGTTTTGAGGACGGCTCTCTGGAGAGTCTTAGCAAAGAGGTCACAGGGATAATCAGAGCAATTCTCAGAGACACTGAGAACAAGATGGACAGTTCCCTCCTGGCACTTTCCCTGTAGGAGATACCGCAAGACGTTTCTGTAGATTGGGCACAGCGCTCTGCAGGGTGTTAGCAGAGACTTTCCCGGGACAGTGAAACCCTATGTCAGAGACACTGAGAAGAAGCCCCAATGTTCCCTCCAGGCACTTTCAGTGTGGGTGCCTTCTCCACGTGGTTCCTGGTTTCCCTGCAGCGCTGAAGAGAATGTTAGCAAAGAGGTAACCGGGACAGTGAAAACAGTACTCAAAGAGAGGGAGAGCAAGCTCTCTCTTGGCACTTTGGATGTGGGACATACAGCGAGATGTTTGCTGCTTTTGCGTTTGGCTGTTGGGAGATTTACAGCACAAAGATATCTAGTTGATTTGAAGCAGTTCCGAGAAAGTCTAAACATAATCGCCACTTCTCCCTCCTGGCACTTTCCATGTGGGAGATATAGCAGGATGTATATTGGTTTTGAGGACAACTCAATGGACAGTGTAGGGAGAAAAGTTCCTGGCTCCTTGAATGCCGTTCCTGGAGACACTGCGATCAATGAGGGAGATATGTCAAGATGTGTGTTGGTTTTGAGGACGGCTCTCTGGAGAGTCTTAGCAAAGAGGTCACAGGGATAATCAGAGCAATTCTCAGAGACACTGAGAACAAGATGGACAGTTCCCTCCTGGCACTTTCCCTGTAGGAGATACCGCAAGACGTTTCTGTAGATTGGGCACAGCGCTCTGCAGGGTGTTAGCAGAGACTTTCCCGGGACAGTGAAACCCTATGTCAGAGACACTGAGAAGAAGCCCCAATGTTCCCTCCAGGCACTTTCAGTGTGGGTGCCTTCTCCACGTGGTTCCTGGTTTCCCTGCAGCGCTGAAGAGAATGTTAGCAAAGAGGTAACCGGCACAGCGAAAACAGTACTCAAAGACAGGGAGAGCAAGCTCTCTCTTGGCACTTTGGATGTGGGACATACAGCGAGATGTTTGCTGCTTTTGCGTTTGGCTGTTGGGAGATTTACAGCACAAAGATATCTAGTTGATTTGAAGCAGTTCCGAGAAAGTCTAAACATAATCGCCACTTCTCCCTCCTGGCACTTTCCATGTGGGAGATATAGCAGGATGTATATTGGTTTTGAGGACAACTCAATGGACAGTGTAGGGAGAAAAGTTCCTGGCTCCTTGAATGCCGTTCCTGGAGACACTGCGATCAATGTGGGAGATATGTCAAGATGTGTGTTTGTTTTGAGGACGGCTCTCTGGAGAGTCTTAGCAAAGAGGTCACAGGGATAATCAGAGCAATTCTCAGAGACACTGAGAACAAGATGGACAGTTCCCTCCTGGCACTTTCCCTGTAGGAGATACCGCAAGACGTTTCTGTAGATTGGGCACAGCGCTCTGCAGGGTGTTAGCAGAGACTTTCCCGGGACAGTGAAACCCTATGTCAGAGACACTGAGAAGAAGCCCCAATGTTCCCTCCAGGCACTTTCAGTGTGGGTGCCTTCTCCACGTGGTTCCTGGTTTCCCTGCAGCGCTGAAGAGAATGTTAGCAAAGAGGTAACCGGGACAGTGAAAACAGTACTCAAAGAGAGGGAGAGCAAGCTCTCTCTTGGCACTTTGGATGTGGGACATACAGCGAGATGTTTGCTGCTTTTGCGTTTGGCTGTTGGGAGATTTACAGCACAAAGATATCTAGTTGATTTGAAGCAGTTCCGAGAAAGTCTAAACATAATCGCCACTTCTCCCTCCTGGCACTTTCCATGTGGGAGATATAGCAGGATGTATATTGGTTTTGAGGACAACTCAATGGACAGTGTAGGGAGAAAAGTTCCTGGCTCCTTGAATGCCGTTCCTGGAGACACTGCGATCAATGAGGGAGATATGTCAAGATGTGTGTTGGTTTTGAGGACGGCTCTCTGGAGAGTCTTAGCAAAGAGGTCACAGGGATAATCAGAGCAATTCTCAGAGACACTGAGAACAAGATGGACAGTTCCCTCCTGGCACTTTCCCTGTAGGAGATACCGCAAGACGTTTCTGTAGATTGGGCACAGCGCTCTGCAGGGTGTTAGCAGAGACTTTCCCGGGACAGTGAAACCCTATGTCAGAGACACTGAGAAGAAGCCCCAATGTTCCCTCCAGGCACTTTCAGTGTGGGTGCCTTCTCCACGTGGTTCCTGGTTTCCCTGCAGCGCTGAAGAGAATGTTAGCAAAGAGGTAACCGGCACAGCGAAAACAGTACTCAAAGACAGGGAGAGCAAGCTCTCTCTTGGCACTTTGGATGTGGGACATACAGCGAGATGTTTGCTGCTTTTGCGTTTGGCTGTTGGGAGATTTACAGCACAAAGATATCTAGTTGATTTGAAGCAGTTCCGAGAAAGTCTAAACATAATCGCCACTTCTCCCTCCTGGCACTTTCCATGTGGGAGATATAGCAGGATGTATATTGGTTTTGAGGACAACTCAATGGACAGTGTAGGGAGAAAAGTTCCTGGCTCCTTGAATGCCGTTCCTGGAGACACTGCGATCAATGAGGGAGATATGTCAAGATGTGTGTTGGTTTTGAGGACGGCTCTCTGGAGAGTCTTAGCAAAGAGGTCACAGGGATAATCAGAGCAATTCTCAGAGACACTGAGAACAAGATGGACAGTTCCCTCCTGGCACTTTCCCTGTAGGAGATACCGCAAGACGTTTCTGTAGATTGGGCACAGCGCTCTGCAGGGTGTTAGCAGAGACTTTCCCGGGACAGTGAAACCCTATGTCAGAGACACTGAGAAGAAGCCCCAATGTTCCCTCCAGGCACTTTCAGTGTGGGTGCCTTCTCCACGTGGTTCCTGGTTTCCCTGCAGCGCTGAAGAGAATGTTAGCAAAGAGGTAACCGGGACAGTGAAAACAGTACTCAAAGAGAGGGAGAGCAAGCTCTCTCTTGGCACTTTGGATGTGGGACATACAGCGAGATGTTTGCTGCTTTTGCGTTTGGCTGTTGGGAGATTTACAGCACAAAGATATCTAGTTGATTTGAAGCAGTTCCGAGAAAGTCTAAACATAATCGCCACTTCTCCCTCCTGGCACTTTCCATGTGGGAGATATAGCAGGATGTATATTGGTTTTGAGGACAACTCAATGGACAGTGTAGGGAGAAAAGTTCCTGGCTCCTTGAATGCCGTTCCTGGAGACACTGCGATCAATGTGGGAGATATGTCAAGATGTGTGTTGGTTTTGAGGACGGCTCTCTGGAGAGTCTTAGCAAAGAGGTCACAGGGATAATCAGAGCAATTCTCAGAGACACTGAGAACAAGATGGACAGTTCCCTCCTGGCACTTTCCCTGTAGGAGATACCGCAAGACGTTTCTGTAGATTGGGCACAGCGCTCTGCAGGGTGTTAGCAGAGACTTTCCCGGGACAGTGAAACCCTATGTCAGAGACACTGAGAAGAAGCCCCAATGTTCCCTCCAGGCACTTTCAGTGTGGGTGCCTTCTCCACGTGGTTCCTGGTTTCCCTGCAGCGCTGAAGAGAATGTTAGCAAAGAGGTAACCGGCACAGCGAAAACAGTACTCAAAGACAGGGAGAGCAAGCTCTCTCTTGGCACTTTGGATGTGGGACATACAGCGAGATGTTTGCTGCTTTTGCGTTTGGCTGTTGGGAGATTTACAGCACAAAGATATCTAGTTGATTTGAAGCAGTTCCGAGAAAGTCTAAACATAATCGCCACTTCTCCCTCCTGGCACTTTCCATGTGGGAGATATAGCAGGATGTATATTGGTTTTGAGGACAACTCAATGGACAGTGTAGGGAGAAAAGTTCCTGGCTCCTTGAATGCCGTTCCTGGAGACACTGCGATCAATGTGGGAGATATGTCAAGATGTGTGTTGGTTTTGAGGACGGCTCTCTGGAGAGTCTTAGCAAAGAGGTCACACAGATAATCAGAGCAATTCTCAGAGACACTGAGAACAAGCTCGACAATTCCCTCCTGGCACTTTCCCTGTAGGAGATACCGCAAGACGTTTCTGTAGATTGGGCACAGCGCTCTGCAGGGTGTTAGCAGAGACTTTCCCGGGACAGTGAAACCCTATGTCAGAGACACTGAGAAGAAGCCCCAATGTTCCCTCCAGGCACTTTCAGTGTGGGTGCCTTCTCCACGTGGTTCCTGGTTTCCCTGCAGCGCTGAAGAGAATGTTAGCAAAGAGGTAACCGGGACAGTGAAAACAGTACTCAAAGAGAGGGAGAGCAAGCTCTCTCTTGGCACTTTGGATGTGGGACATACAGCGAGATGTTTGCTGCTTTTGCGTTTGGCTGTTGGGAGATTTACAGCACAAAGATATCTAGTTGATTTGAAGCAGTTCCGAGAAAGTCTAAACATAATCCCCACTTCTCCCTCCTGGCACTTTCCATGTGGGAGATATAGCAGGATGTATATTGGTTTTGAGGACAACTCAATGGACAGTGTAGGGAGAAAAGTTCCTGGCTCCTTGAATGCCGTTCCTGGAGACACTGCGATCAATGAGGGAGATATGTCAAGATGTGTGTTGGTTTTGAGGACGGCTCTCTGGAGAGTCTTAGCAAAGAGGTCACAGGGATAATCAGAGCAATTCTCAGAGACACTGAGAACAAGATGGACAGTTCCCTCCTGGCACTTTCCCTGTAGGAGATACCGCAAGACGTTTCTGTAGATTGGGCACAGCGCTCTGCAGGGTGTTAGCAGAGACTTTCCCGGGACAGTGAAACCCTATGTCAGAGACACTGAGAAGAAGCCCCAATGTTCCCTCCAGGCACTTTCAGTGTGGGTGCCTTCTCCACGTGGTTCCTGGTTTCCCTGCAGCGCTGAAGAGAATGTTAGCAAAGAGGTAACCGGCACAGCGAAAACAGTACTCAAAGAGAGGGAGAGCAAGCTCTCTCTTGGCACTTTGGATGTGGGACATACAGCGAGATGTTTGCTGCTTTTGCGTTTGGCTGTTGGGAGATTTACAGCACAAAGATATCTAGTTGATTTGAAGCAGTTCCGAGAAAGTCTAAACATAATCGCCACTTCTCCCTCCTGGCACTTTCCATGTGGGAGATATAGCAGGATGTATATTGGTTTTGAGGACAACTCAATGGACAGTGTAGGGAGAAAAGTTCCTGGCTCCTTGAATGCCGTTCCTGGAGACACTGCGATCAATGAGGGAGATATGTCAAGATGTGTGTTGGTTTTGAGGACGGCTCTCTGGAGAGTCTTAGCAAAGAGGTCACAGGGATAATCAGAGCAATTCTCAGAGACACTGAGAACAAGATGGACAGTTCCCTCCTGGCACTTTCCCTGTAGGAGATACCGCAAGACGTTTCTGTAGATTGGGCACAGCGCTCTGCAGGGTGTTAGCAGAGACTTTCCCGGGACAGTGAAACCCTATGTCAGAGACACTGAGAAGAAGCCCCAATGTTCCCTCCAGGCACTTTCAGTGTGGGTGCCTTCTCCACGTGGTTCCTGGTTTCCCTGCAGCGCTGAAGAGAATGTTAGCAAAGAGGTAACCGGGACAGTGAAAACAGTACTCAAAGAGAGGGAGAGCAAGCTCTCTCTTGGCACTTTGGATGTGGGACATACAGCGAGATGTTTGCTGCTTTTGCGTTTGGCTGTTGGGAGATTTACAGCACAAAGATATCTAGTTGATTTGAAGCAGTTCCGAGAAAGTCTAAACATAATCGCCACTTCTCCCTCCTGGCACTTTCCATGTGGGAGATATAGCAGGATGTATATTGGTTTTGAGGACAACTCAATGGACAGTGTAGGGAGAAAAGTTCCTGGCTCCTTGAATGCCGTTCCTGGAGACACTGCGATCAATGTGGGAGATATGTCAAGATGTGTGTTGGTTTTGAGGACGGCTCTCTGGAGAGTCTTAGCAAAGAGGTCACAGGGATAATCAGAGCAATTCTCAGAGACACTGAGAACAAGATGGACAGTTCCCTCCTGGCACTTTCCCTGCAGGAGATACC
This sequence comes from Chroicocephalus ridibundus, assembly GCF_963924245.1. Taxonomy (NCBI): domain Eukaryota; kingdom Metazoa; phylum Chordata; class Aves; order Charadriiformes; family Laridae; genus Chroicocephalus; species Chroicocephalus ridibundus. The sequence continues at coordinate 83,385 of NW_026961202.1, forward strand.
GCAAGACGTTTCTGTAGATTGGGCACAGCGCTCTGCAGGGTGTTAGCAGAGACTTTCCCGGGACAGTGAAACCCTATGTCAGAGACACTGAGAAGAAGCCCCAATGTTCCCTCCAGGCACTTTCAGTGTGGGTGCCTTCTCCACGTGGTTCCTGGTTTCCCTGCAGCGCTGAAGAGAATGTTAGCAAAGAGGTAACCGGCACAGCGAAAACAGTACTCAAAGACAGGGAGAGCAAGCTCTCTCTTGGCACTTTGGATGTGGGACATACAGCGAGATGTTTGCTGCTTTTGCGTTTGGCTGTTGGGAGATTTACAGCACAAAGATATCTAGTTGATTTGAAGCAGTTCCGAGAAAGTCTAAACATAATCGCCACTTCTCCCTCCTGGCACTTTCCATGTGGGAGATATAGCAGGATGTATATTGGTTTTGAGGACAACTCAATGGACAGTGTAGGGAGAAAAGTTCCTGGCTCCTTGAATGCCGTTCCTGGAGACACTGCGATCAATGTGGGAGATATGTCAAGATGTGTGTTGGTTTTGAGGACGGCTCTCTGGAGAGTCTTAGCAAAGAGGTCACAGGGATAATCAGAGCAATTCTCAGAGACACTGAGAACAAGATGGACAGTTCCCTCCTGGCACTTTCCCTGTAGGAGATACCGCAAGACGTTTCTGTAGATTGGGCACAGCGCTCTGCAGGGTGTTAGCAGAGACTTTCCCGGGACAGTGAAACCCTATGTCAGAGACACTGAGAAGAAGCCCCAATGTTCCCTCCAGGCACTTTCAGTGTGGGTGCCTTCTCCACGTGGTTCCTGGTTTCCCTGCAGCGCTGAAGAGAATGTTAGCAAAGAGGTAACCGGCACAGCGAAAACAGTACTCAAAGAGAGGGAGAGCAAGCTCTCTCTTGGCACTTTGGATGTGGGACATACAGCGAGATGTTTGCTGCTTTTGCGTTTGGCTGTTGGGAGATTTACAGCACAAAGATATCTAGTTGATTTGAAGCAGTTCCGAGAAAGTCTAAACATAATCGCCACTTCTCCCTCCTGGCACTTTCCATGTGGGAGATATAGCAGGATGTATATTGGTTTTGAGGACAACTCAATGGACAGTGTAGGGAGAAAAGTTCCTGGCTCCTTGAATGCCGTTCCTGGAGACACTGCGATCAATGTGGGAGATATGTCAAGATGTGTGTTGGTTTTGAGGACGGCTCTCTGGAGAGTCTTAGCAAAGAGGTCACAGGGATAATCAGAGCAATTCTCAGAGACACTGAGAACAAGATGGACAGTTCCCTCCTGGCACTTTCCCTGTAGGAGATACCGCAAGACGTTTCTGTAGATTGGGCACAGCGCTCTGCAGGGTGTTAGCAGAGACTTTCCCGGGACAGTGAAACCCTATGTCAGAGACACTGAGAAGAAGCCCCAATGTTCCCTCCAGGCACTTTCAGTGTGGGTGCCTTCTCCACGTGGTTCCTGGTTTCCCTGCAGCGCTGAAGAGAATGTTAGCAAAGAGGTAACCGGGACAGTGAAAACAGTACTCAAAGACAGGGAGAGCAAGCTCTCTCTTGGCACTTTGGATGTGGGACATACAGCGAGATGTTTGCTGCTTTTGCGTTTGGCTGTTGGGAGATTTACAGCACAAAGATATCTAGTTGATTTGAAGCAGTTCCGAGAAAGTCTAAACATAATCGCCACTTCTCCCTCCTGGCACTTTCCATGTGGGAGATATAGCAGGATGTATATTGGTTTTGAGGACAACTCAATGGACAGTGTAGGGAGAAAAGTTCCTGGCTCCTTGAATGCCGTTCCTGGAGACACTGCGATCAATGTGGGAGATATGTCAAGATGTGTGTTGGTTTTGAGGACGGCTCTCTGGAGAGTCTTAGCAAAGAGGTCACAGGGATAATCAGAGCAATTCTCAGAGACACTGAGAACAAGCTCGACAATTCCCTCCTGGCACTTTCCCTGTAGGAGATACCGCAAGACGTTTCTGTAGATTGGGCACAGCGCTCTGCAGGGTGTTAGCAGAGACTTTCCCGGGACAGTGAAACCCTATGTCAGAGACACTGAGAAGAAGCCCCAATGTTCCCTCCAGGCACTTTCAGTGTGGGTGCCTTCTCCACGTGGTTCCTGGTTTCCCTGCAGCGCTGAAGAGAATGTTAGCAAAGAGGTAACCGGCACAGCGAAAACAGTACTCAAAGACAGGGAGAGCAAGCTCTCTCTTGGCACTTTGGATGTGGGACATACAGCGAGATGTTTGCTGCTTTTGCGTTTGGCTGTTGGGAGATTTACAGCACAAAGATATCTAGTTGATTTGAAGCAGTTCCGAGAAAGTCTAAACATAATCGCCACTTCTCCCTCCTGGCACTTTCCATGTGGGAGATATAGCAGGATGTATATTGGTTTTGAGGACAACTCAATGGACAGTGTAGGGAGAAAAGTTCCTGGCTCCTTGAATGCCGTTCCTGGAGACACTGCGATCAATGTGGGAGATATGTCAAGATGTGTGTTGGTTTTGAGGACGGCTCTCTGGAGAGTCTTAGCAAAGAGGTCACAGGGATAATCAGAGCAATTCTCAGAGACACTGAGAACAAGATGGACAGTTCCCTCCTGGCACTTTCCCTGTAGGAGATACCGCAAGACGTTTCTGTAGATTGGGCACAGCGCTCTGCAGGGTGTTAGCAGAGACTTTCCCGGGACAGTGAAACCCTATGTCAGAGACACTGAGAAGAAGCCCCAATGTTCCCTCCAGGCACTTTCAGTGTGGGTGCCTTCTCCACGTGGTTCCTGGTTTCCCTGCAGCGCTGAAGAGAATGTTAGCAAAGAGGTAACCGGCACAGCGAAAACAATACTCAAAGACAGGGAGAGCAAGCTCTCTCTTGGCACTTTGGATGTGGGACATACAGCGAGATGTTTGCTGCTTTTGCGTTTGGCTGTTGGGAGATTTACAGCACAAAGATATCTAGTTGATTTGAAGCAGTTCCGAGAAAGTCTAAACATAATCGCCACTTCTCCCTCCTGGCACTTTCCATGTGGGAGATATAGCAGGATGTATATTGGTTTTGAGGACAACTCAATGGACAGTGTAGGGAGAAAAGTTCCTGGCTCCTTGAATGCCGTTCCTGGAGACACTGCGATCAATGTGGGAGATATGTCAAGATGTGTCTTGGTTTTGAGGACGGCTCTCTGGAGAGTCTTAGCAAAGAGGTCACAGGGATAATCAGAGCAATTCTCAGAGACACTGAGAACAAGATGGACAGTTCCCTCCTGGCACTTTCCCTGTAGGAGATACCGCAAGACGTTTCTGTAGATTGGGCACAGCGCTCTGCAGGGTGTTAGCAGAGACTTTCCCGGGACAGTGAAACCCTATGTCAGAGACACTGAGAAGAAGCCCCAATGTTCCCTCCAGGCACTTTCAGTGTGGGTGCCTTCTCCACGTGGTTCCTGGTTTCCCTGCAGCGCTGAAGAGAATGTTAGCAAAGAGGTAACCGGCACAGCGAAAACAGTACTCAAAGACAGGGAGAGCAAGCTCTCTCTTGGCACTTTGGATGTGGGACATACAGCGAGATGTTTGCTGCTTTTGCGTTTGGCTGTTGGGAGATTTACAGCACAAAGATATCTAGTTGATTTGAAGCAGTTCCGAGAAAGTCTAAACATAATCGCCACTTCTCCCTCCTGGCACTTTCCATGTGGGAGATATAGCAGGATGTATATTGGTTTTGAGGACAACTCAATGGACAGTGTAGGGAGAAAAGTTCCTGGCTCCTTGAATGCCGTTCCTGGAGACACTGCGATCAATGTGGGAGATATGTCAAGATGTGTGTTTGTTTTGAGGACGGCTCTCTGGAGAGTCTTAGCAAAGAGGTCACAGGGATAATCAGAGCAATTCTCAGAGACACTGAGAACAAGATGGACAGTTCCCTCCTGGCACTTTCCCTGTAGGAGATACCGCAAGACGTTTCTGTAGATTGGGCACAGCGCTCTGCAGGGTGTTAGCAGAGACTTTCCCGGGACAGTGAAACCCTATGTCAGAGACACTGAGAAGAAGCCCCAATGTTCCCTCCAGGCACTTTCAGTGTGGGTGCCTTCTCCACGTGGTTCCTGGTTTCCCTGCAGCGCTGAAGAGAATGTTAGCAAAGAGGTAACCGGGACAGTGAAAACAGTACTCAAAGAGAGGGAGAGCAAGCTCTCTCTTGGCACTTTGGATGTGGGACATACAGCGAGATGTTTGCTGCTTTTGCGTTTGGCTGTTGGGAGATTTACAGCACAAAGATATCTAGTTGATTTGAAGCAGTTCCGAGAAAGTCTAAACATAATCGCCACTTCTCCCTCCTGGCACTTTCCATGTGGGAGATATAGCAGGATGTATATTGGTTTTGAGGACAACTCAATGGACAGTGTAGGGAGAAAAGTTCCTGGCTCCTTGAATGCCGTTCCTGGAGACACTGCGATCAATGAGGGAGATATGTCAAGATGTGTGTTGGTTTTGAGGACGGCTCTCTGGAGAGTCTTAGCAAAGAGGTCACAGGGATAATCAGAGCAATTCTCAGAGACACTGAGAACAAGATGGACAGTTCCCTCCTGGCACTTTCCCTGTAGGAGATACCGCAAGACGTTTCTGTAGATTGGGCACAGCGCTCTGCAGGGTGTTAGCAGAGACTTTCCCGGGACAGTGAAACCCTATGTCAGAGACACTGAGAAGAAGCCCCAATGTTCCCTCCAGGCACTTTCAGTGTGGGTGCCTTCTCCACGTGGTTCCTGGTTTCCCTGCAGCGCTGAAGAGAATGTTAGCAAAGAGGTAACCGGCACAGCGAAAACAGTACTCAAAGACAGGGAGAGCAAGCTCTCTCTTGGCACTTTGGATGTGGGACATACAGCGAGATGTTTGCTGCTTTTGCGTTTGGCTGTTGGGAGATTTACAGCACAAAGATATCTAGTTGATTTGAAGCAGTTCCGAGAAAGTCTAAACATAATCGCCACTTCTCCCTCCTGGCACTTTCCATGTGGGAGATATAGCAGGATGTATATTGGTTTTGAGGACAACTCAATGGACAGTGTAGGGAGAAAAGTTCCTGGCTCCTTGAATGCCGTTCCTGGAGACACTGCGATCAATGAGGGAGATATGTCAAGATGTGTGTTGGTTTTGAGGACGGCTCTCTGGAGAGTCTTAGCAAAGAGGTCACAGGGATAATCAGAGCAATTCTCAGAGACACTGAGAACAAGATGGACAGTTCCCTCCTGGCACTTTCCCTGTAGGAGATACCGCAAGACGTTTCTGTAGATTGGGCACAGCGCTCTGCAGGGTGTTAGCAGAGACTTTCCCGGGACAGTGAAACCCTATGTCAGAGACACTGAGAAGAAGCCCCAATGTTCCCTCCAGGCACTTTCAGTGTGGGTGCCTTCTCCACGTGGTTCCTGGTTTCCCTGCAGCGCTGAAGAGAATGTTAGCAAAGAGGTAACCGGGACAGTGAAAACAGTACTCAAAGAGAGGGAGAGCAAGCTCTCTCTTGGCACTTTGGATGTGGGACATACAGCGAGATGTTTGCTGCTTTTGCGTTTGGCTGTTGGGAGATTTACAGCACAAAGATATCTAGTTGATTTGAAGCAGTTCCGAGAAAGTCTAAACATAATCGCCACTTCTCCCTCCTGGCACTTTCCATGTGGGAGATATAGCAGGATGTATATTGGTTTTGAGGACAACTCAATGGACAGTGTAGGGAGAAAAGTTCCTGGCTCCTTGAATGCCGTTCCTGGAGACACTGCGATCAATGTGGGAGATATGTCAAGATGTGTGTTGGTTTTGAGGACGGCTCTCTGGAGAGTCTTAGCAAAGAGGTCACAGGGATAATCAGAGCAATTCTCAGAGACACTGAGAACAAGATGGACAGTTCCCTCCTGGCACTTTCCCTGTAGGAGATACCGCAAGACGTTTCTGTAGATTGGGCACAGCGCTCTGCAGGGTGTTAGCAGAGACTTTCCCGGGACAGTGAAACCCTATGTCAGAGACACTGAGAAGAAGCCCCAATGTTCCCTCCAGGCACTTTCAGTGTGGGTGCCTTCTCCACGTGGTTCCTGGTTTCCCTGCAGCGCTGAAGAGAATGTTAGCAAAGAGGTAACCGGCACAGCGAAAACAGTACTCAAAGACAGGGAGAGCAAGCTCTCTCTTGGCACTTTGGATGTGGGACATACAGCGAGATGTTTGCTGCTTTTGCGTTTGGCTGTTGGGAGATTTACAGCACAAAGATATCTAGTTGATTTGAAGCAGTTCCGAGAAAGTCTAAACATAATCGCCACTTCTCCCTCCTGGCACTTTCCATGTGGGAGATATAGCAGGATGTATATTGGTTTTGAGGACAACTCAATGGACAGTGTAGGGAGAAAAGTTCCTGGCTCCTTGAATGCCGTTCCTGGAGACACTGCGATCAATGTGGGAGATATGTCAAGATGTGTGTTGGTTTTGAGGACGGCTCTCTGGAGAGTCTTAGCAAAGAGGTCACACAGATAATCAGAGCAATTCTCAGAGACACTGAGAACAAGCTCGACAATTCCCTCCTGGCACTTTCCCTGTAGGAGATACCGCAAGACGTTTCTGTAGATTGGGCACAGCGCTCTGCAGGGTGTTAGCAGAGACTTTCCCGGGACAGTGAAACCCTATGTCAGAGACACTGAGAAGAAGCCCCAATGTTCCCTCCAGGCACTTTCAGTGTGGGTGCCTTCTCCACGTGGTTCCTGGTTTCCCTGCAGCGCTGAAGAGAATGTTAGCAAAGAGGTAACCGGGACAGTGAAAACAGTACTCAAAGAGAGGGAGAGCAAGCTCTCTCTTGGCACTTTGGATGTGGGACATACAGCGAGATGTTTGCTGCTTTTGCGTTTGGCTGTTGGGAGATTTACAGCACAAAGATATCTAGTTGATTTGAAGCAGTTCCGAGAAAGTCTAAACATAATCGCCACTTCTCCCTCCTGGCACTTTCCATGTGGGAGATATAGCAGGATGTATATTGGTTTTGAGGACAACTCAATGGACAGTGTAGGGAGAAAAGTTCCTGGCTCCTTGAATGCCGTTCCTGGAGACACTGCGATCAATGAGGGAGATATGTCAAGATGTGTGTTGGTTTTGAGGACGGCTCTCTGGAGAGTCTTAGCAAAGAGGTCACAGGGATAATCAGAGCAATTCTCAGAGACACTGAGAACAAGATGGACAGTTCCCTCCTGGCACTTTCCCTGTAGGAGATACCGCAAGACGTTTCTGTAGATTGGGCACAGCGCTCTGCAGGGTGTTAGCAGAGACTTTCCCGGGACAGTGAAACCCTATGTCAGAGACACTGAGAAGAAGCCCCAATGTTCCCTCCAGGCACTTTCAGTGTGGGTGCCTTCTCCACGTGGTTCCTGGTTTCCCTGCAGCGCTGAAGAGAATGTTAGCAAAGAGGTAACCGGCACAGCGAAAACAGTACTCAAAGAGAGGGAGAGCAAGCTCTCTCTTGGCACTTTGGATGTGGGACATACAGCGAGATGTTTGCTGCTTTTGCGTTTGGCTGTTGGGAGATTTACAGCACAAAGATATCTAGTTGATTTGAAGCAGTTCCGAGAAAGTCTAAACATAATCGCCACTTCTCCCTCCTGGCACTTTCCATGTGGGAGATATAGCAGGATGTATATTGGTTTTGAGGACAACTCAATGGACAGTGTAGGGAGAAAAGTTCCTGGCTCCTTGAATGCCGTTCCTGGAGACACTGCGATCAATGAGGGAGATATGTCAAGATGTGTGTTGGTTTTGAGGACGGCTCTCTGGAGAGTCTTAGCAAAGAGGTCACAGGGATAATCAGAGCAATTCTCAGAGACACTGAGAACAAGATGGACAGTTCCCTCCTGGCACTTTCCCTGTAGGAGATACCGCAAGACGTTTCTGTAGATTGGGCACAGCGCTCTGCAGGGTGTTAGCAGAGACTTTCCCGGGACAGTGAAACCCTATGTCAGAGACACTGAGAAGAAGCCCCAATGTTCCCTCCAGGCACTTTCAGTGTGGGTGCCTTCTCCACGTGGTTCCTGGTTTCCCTGCAGCGCTGAAGAGAATGTTAGCAAAGAGGTAACCGGGACAGTGAAAACAGTACTCAAAGAGAGGGAGAGCAAGCTCTCTCTTGGCACTTTGGATGTGGGACATACAGCGAGATGTTTGCTGCTTTTGCGTTTGGCTGTTGGGAGATTTACAGCACAAAGATATCTAGTTGATTTGAAGCAGTTCCGAGAAAGTCTAAACATAATCGCCACTTCTCCCTCCTGGCACTTTCCATGTGGGAGATATAGCAGGATGTATATTGGTTTTGAGGACAACTCAATGGACAGTGTAGGGAGAAAAGTTCCTGGCTCCTTGAATGCCGTTCCTGGAGACACTGCGATCAATGTGGGAGATATGTCAAGATGTGTGTTGGTTTTGAGGACGGCTCTCTGGAGAGTCTTAGCAAAGAGGTCACAGGGATAATCAGAGCAATTCTCAGAGACACTGAGAACAAGATGGACAGTTCCCTCCTGGCACTTTCCCTGTAGGAGATACCGCAAGACGTTTCTGTAGATTGGGCACAGCGCTCTGCAGGGTGTTAGCAGAGACTTTCCCGGGACAGTGAAACCCTATGTCAGAGACACTGAGAAGAAGCCCCAATGTTCCCTCCAGGCACTTTCAGTGTGGGTGCCTTCTCCACGTGGTTCCTGGTTTCCCTGCAGCGCTGAAGAGAATGTTAGCAAAGAGGTAACCGGCACAGCGAAAACAGTACTCAAAGACAGGGAGAGCAAGCTCTCTCTTGGCACTTTGGATGTGGGACATACAGCGAGATGTTTGCTGCTTTTGCGTTTGGCTGTTGGGAGATTTACAGCACAAAGATATCTAGTTGATTTGAAGCAGTTCCGAGAAAGTCTAAACATAATCGCCACTTCTCCCTCCTGGCACTTTCCATGTGGGAGATATAGCAGGATGTATATTGGTTTTGAGGACAACTCAATGGACAGTGTAGGGAGAAAAGTTCCTGGCTCCTTGAATGCCGTTCCTGGAGACACTGCGATCAATGTGGGAGATATGTCAAGATGTGTGTTGGTTTTGAGGACGGCTCTCTGGAGAGTCTTAGCAAAGAGGTCACACAGATAATCAGAGCAATTCTCAGAGACACTGAGAACAAGCTCGACAATTCCCTCCTGGCACTTTCCCTGTAGGAGATACCGCAAGACGTTTCTGTAGATTGGGCACAGCGCTCTGCAGGGTGTTAGCAGAGACTTTCCCGGGACAGTGAAACCCTATGTCAGAGACACTGAGAAGAAGCTCCAATGTTCCCTCCAGGCACTTTCAGTGTGGGTGCCTTCTCCACGTGGTTCCTGGTTTCCCTGCAGCGCTGAAGAGAATGTTAGCAAAGAGGTAACCGGGACAGTGCAAACAGTACTCAAAGACAGGGAGAGCAAGCTCTCTCTTGGCACTTTGGATGTGGGACATACAGCGAGATGTTTGCTGCTTTTGCGTTTGGCTGTTGGGAGATTTACAGCACAAAGATATCTAGTTGATTTGAAGCAGTTCCGAGAAAGTCTAAACATAATCGCCACTTCTCCCTCCTGGCACTTTCCATGTGGGAGATATAGCAGGATGTATATTGGTTTTGAGGACAACTCAATGGACAGTGTAGGGAGAAAAGTTCCTGGCTCCTTGAATGCCGTTCCTGGAGACACTGCGATCAATGTGGGAGATATGTCAAGATGTGTGTTTGTTTTGAGGACGGCTCTCTGGAGAGTCTTAGCAAAGAGGTCACAGGGATAATCAGAGCAATTCTCAGAGACACTGAGAACAAGATGGACAGTTCCCTCCTGGCACTTTCCCTGTAGGAGATACCGCAAGACGTTTCTGTAGATTGGGCACAGCGCTCTGCAGGGTGTTAGCAGAGACTTTCCCGGGACAGTGAAACCCTATGTCAGAGACACTGAGAAGAAGCCCCAATGTTCCCTCCAGGCACTTTCAGTGTGGGTGCCTTCTCCACGTGGTTCCTGGTTTCCCTGCAGCGCTGAAGAGAATGTTAGCAAAGAGGTAACCGGCACAGCGAAAACAGTACTCAAAGAGAGGGAGAGCAAGCTCTCTCTTGGCACTTTGGATGTGGGACATACAGCGAGATGTTTGCTGCTTTTGCGTTTGGCTGTTGGGAGATTTACAGCACAAAGATATCTAGTTGATTTGAAGCAGTTCCGAGAAAGTCTAAACATAATCGCCACTTCTCCCTCCTGGCACTTTCCATGTGGGAGATATAGCAGGATGTATATTGGTTTTGAGGACAACTCAATGGACAGTGTAGGGAGAAAAGTTCCTGGCTCCTTGAATGCCGTTCCTGGAGACACTGCGATCAATGTGGGAGATATGTCAAGACGTGTGTTGGTTTTGAGGACGGCTCTCTGGAGAGTCTTAGCAAAGAGGTCACAGGGATAATCAGAGCAATTCTCAGAGACACTGAGAACAAGATGGACAGTTCCCTCCTGGCACTTTCCCTGTAGGAGATACCGCAAGACGTTTCTGTAGATTGGGCACAGCGCTCTGCAGGGTGTTAGCAGAGACTTTCCCGGGACAGTGAAACCCTATGTCAGAGACACTGAGAAGAAGCCCCAATGTTCCCTCCAGGCACTTTCAGTGTGGGTGCCTTCTCCACGTGGTTCCTGGTTTCCCTGCAGCGCTGAAGAGAATGTTAGCAAAGAGGTAACCGGGACAGTGAAAACAGTACTCAAAGACAGGGAGAGCAAGCTCTCTCTTGGCACTTTGGATGTGGGACATACAGCGAGATGTTTGCTGCTTTTGCGTTTGGCTGTTGGGAGATTTACAGCACAAAGATATCTAGTTGATTTGAAGCAGTTCCGAGAAAGTCTAAACATAATCGCCACTTCTCCCTCCTGGCACTTTCCATGTGGGAGATATAGCAGGATGTATATTGGTTTTGAGGACAACTCAATGGACAGTGTAGGGAGAAAAGTTCCTGGCTCCTTGAATGCCGTTCCTGGAGACACTGCGATCAATGTGGGAGATATGTCAAGATGTGTGTTGGTTTTGAGGACGGCTCTCTGGAGAGTCTTAGCAAAGAGGTCACAGGGATAATCAGAGCAATTCTCAGAGACACTGAGAACAAGCTCGACAATTCCCTCCTGGCACTTTCCCTGTAGGAGATACCGCAAGACGTTTCTGTAGATTGGGCACAGCGCTCTGCAGGGTGTTAGCAGAGACTTTCCCGGGACAGTGAAACCCTATGTCAGAGACACTGAGAAGAAGCCCCAATGTTCCCTCCAGGCACTTTCAGTGTGGGTGCCTTCTCCACGTGGTTCCTGGTTTCCCTGCAGCGCTGAAGAGAATGTTAGCAAAGAGGTAACCGGCACAGCGAAAACAGTACTCAAAGACAGGGAGAGCAAGCTCTCTCTTGGCACTTTGGATGTGGGACATACAGCGAGATGTTTGCTGCTTTTGCGTTTGGCTGTTGGGAGATTTACAGCACAAAGATATCTAGTTGATTTGAAGCAGTTCCGAGAAAGTCTAAACATAATCGCCACTTCTCCCTCCTGGCACTTTCCATGTGGGAGATATAGCAGGATGTATATTGGTTTTGAGGACAACTCAATGGACAGTGTAGGGAGAAAAGTTCCTGGCTCCTTGAATGCCGTTCCTGGAGACACTGCGATCAATGTGGGAGATATGTCAAGATGTGTGTTGGTTTTGAGGACGGCTCTCTGGAGAGTCTTAGCAAAGAGGTCACAGGGATAATCAGAGCAATTCTCAGAGACACTGAGAACAAGATGGACAGTTCCCTCCTGGCACTTTCCCTGTAGGAGATACCGCAAGACGTTTCTGTAGATTGGGCACAGCGCTCTGCAGGGTGTTAGCAGAGACTTTCCCGGGACAGTGAAACCCTATGTCAGAGACACTGAGAAGAAGCCCCAATGTTCCCTCCAGGCACTTTCAGTGTGGGTGCCTTCTCCACGTGGTTCCTGGTTTCCCTGCAGCGCTGAAGAGAATGTTAGCAAAGAGGTAACCGGCACAGCGAAAACAGTACTCAAAGACAGGGAGAGCAAGCTCTCTCTTGGCACTTTGGATGTGGGACATACAGCGAGATGTTTGCTGCTTTTGCGTTTGGCTGTTGGGAGATTTACAGCACAAAGATATCTAGTTGATTTGAAGCAGTTCCGAGAAAGTCTAAACATAATCGCCACTTCTCCCTCCTGGCACTTTCCATGTGGGAGATATAGCAGGATGTATATTGGTTTTGAGGACAACTCAATGGACAGTGTAGGGAGAAAAGTTCCTGGCTCCTTGAATGCCGTTCCTGGAGACACTGCGATCAATGTGGGAGATATGTCAAGATGTGTCTTGGTTTTGAGGACGGCTCTCTGGAGAGTCTTAGCAAAGAGGTCACAGGGATAATCAGAGCAATTCTCAGAGACACTGAGAACAAGATGGACAGTTCCCTCCTGGCACTTTCCCTGTAGGAGATACCGCAAGACGTTTCTGTAGATTGGGCACAGCGCTCTGCAGGGTGTTAGCAGAGACTTTCCCGGGACAGTGAAACCCTATGTCAGAGACACTGAGAAGAAGCCCCAATGTTCCCTCCAGGCACTTTCAGTGTGGGTGCCTTCTCCACGTGGTTCCTGGTTTCCCTGCAGCGCTGAAGAGAATGTTAGCAAAGAGGTAACCGGCACAGCGAAAACAGTACTCAAAGAGAGGGAGAGCAAGCTCTCTCTTGGCACTTTGGATGTGGGACATACAGCGAGATGTTTGCTGCTTTTGCGTTTGGCTGTTGGGAGATTTACAGCACAAAGATATCTAGTTGATTTGAAGCAGTTCCGAGAAAGTCTAAACATAATCGCCACTTCTCCCTCCTGGCACTTTCCATGTGGGAGATATAGCAGGATGTATATTGGTTTTGAGGACAACTCAATGGACAGTGTAGGGAGAAAAGTTCCTGGCTCCTTGAATGCCGTTCCTGGAGACACTGCGATCAATGTGGGAGATATGTCAAGATGTGTGTTTGTTTTGAGGACGGCTCTCTGGAGAGTCTTAGCAAAGAGGTCACAGGGATAATCAGAGCAATTCTCAGAGACACTGAGAACAAGATGGACAGTTCCCTCCTGGCACTTTCCCTGTAGGAGATACCGCAAGACGTTTCTGTAGATTGGGCACAGCGCTCTGCAGGGTGTTAGCAGAGACTTTCCCGGGACAGTGAAACCCTATGTCAGAGACACTGAGAAGAAGCCCCAATGTTCCCTCCAGGCACTTTCAGTGTGGGTGCCTTCTCCACGTGGTTCCTGGTTTCCCTGCAGCGCTGAAGAGAATGTTAGCAAAGAGGTAACCGGGACAGTGAAAACAGTACTCAAAGAGAGGGAGAGCAAGCTCTCTCTTGGCACTTTGGATGTGGGACATACAGCGAGATGTTTGCTGCTTTTGCGTTTGGCTGTTGGGAGATTTACAGCACAAAGATATCTAGTTGATTTGAAGCAGTTCCGAGAAAGTCTAAACATAATCCCCACTTCTCCCTCCTGGCACTTTCCATGTGGGAGATATAGCAGGATGTATATTGGTTTTGAGGACAACTCAATGGACAGTGTAGGGAGAAAAGTTCCTGGCTCCTTGAATGCCGTTCCTGGAGACACTGCGATCAATGAGGGAGATATGTCAAGATGTGTGTTGGTTTTGAGGACGGCTCTCTGGAGAGTCTTAGCAAAGAGGTCACAGGGATAATCAGAGCAATTCTCAGAGACACTGAGAACAAGATGGACAGTTCCCTCCTGGCACTTTCCCTGTAGGAGATACCGCAAGACGTTTCTGTAGATTGGGCACAGCGCTCTGCAGGGTGTTAGCAGAGACTTTCCCGGGACAGTGAAACCCTATGTCAGAGACACTGAGAAGAAGCCCCAATGTTCCCTCCAGGCACTTTCAGTGTGGGTGCCTTCTCCACGTGGTTCCTGGTTTCCCTGCAGCGCTGAAGAGAATGTTAGCAAAGAGGTAACCGGCACAGCGAAAACAGTACTCAAAGACAGGGAGAGCAAGCTCTCTCTTGGCACTTTGGATGTGGGACATACAGCGAGATGTTTGCTGCTTTTGCGTTTGGCTGTTGGGAGATTTACAGCACAAAGATATCTAGTTGATTTGAAGCAGTTCCGAGAAAGTCTAAACATAATCGCCACTTCTCCCTCCTGGCACTTTCCATGTGGGAGATATAGCAGGATGTATATTGGTTTTGAGGACAACTCAATGGACAGTGTAGGGAGAAAAGTTCCTGGCTCCTTGAATGCCGTTCCTGGAGACACTGCGATCAATGAGGGAGATATGTCAAGATGTGTGTTGGTTTTGAGGACGGCTCTCTGGAGAGTCTTAGCAAAGAGGTCACAGGGATAATCAGAGCAATTCTCAGAGACACTGAGAACAAGATGGACAGTTCCCTCCTGGCACTTTCCCTGTAGGAGATACCGCAAGACGTTTCTGTAGATTGGGCACAGCGCTCTGCAGGGTGTTAGCAGAGACTTTCCCGGGACAGTGAAACCCTATGTCAGAGACACTGAGAAGAAGCCCCAATGTTCCCTCCAGGCACTTTCAGTGTGGGTGCCTTCTCCACGTGGTTCCTGGTTTCCCTGCAGCGCTGAAGAGAATGTTAGCAAAGAGGTAACCGGCACAGCGAAAACAGTACTCAAAGACAGGGAGAGCAAGCTCTCTCTTGGCACTTTGGATGTGGGACATACAGCGAGATGTTTGCTGCTTTTGCGTTTGGCTGTTGGGAGATTTACAGCACAAAGATATCTAGTTGATTTGAAGCAGTTCCGAGAAAGTCTATACATAATCGCCACTTCTCCCTCCTGGCACTTTCCATGTGGGAGATATAGCAGGATGTATATTGGTTTTGAGGACAACTCAATGGACAGTGTAGGGAGAAAAGTTCCTGGCTCCTTGAATGCCGTTCCTGGAGACACTGCGATCAATGTGGGAGATATGTCAAGATGTGTGTTGGTTTTGAGGACGGCTCTCTGGAGAGTCTTAGCAAAGAGGTCACAGGGATAATCAGAGCAATTCTCAGAGACACTGAGAACAAGATGGACAGTTCCCTCCTGGCACTTTCCCTGTAGGAGATACCGCAAGACGTTTCTGTAGATTGGGCACAGCGCTCTGCAGGGTGTTAGCAGAGACTTTCCCGGGACAGTGAAACCCTATGTCAGAGACACTGAGAAGAAGCCCCAATGTTCCCTCCAGGCACTTTCAGTGTGGGTGCCTTCTCCACGTGGTTCCTGGTTTCCCTGCAGCGCTGAAGAGAATGTTAGCAAAGAGGTAACCGGCACAGCGAAAACAGTACTCAAAGACAGGGAGAGCAAGCTCTCTCTTGGCACTTTGGATGTGGGACATACAGCGAGATGTTTGCTGCTTTTGCGTTTGGCTGTTGGGAGATTTACAGCACAAAGATATCTAGTTGATTTGAAGCAGTTCCGAGAAAGTCTAAACATAATCGCCACTTCTCCCTCCTGGCACTTTCCATGTGGGAGATATAGCAGGATGTATATTGGTTTTGAGGACAACTCAATGGACAGTGTAGGGAGAAAAGTTCCTGGCTCCTTGAATGCCGTTCCTGGAGACACTGCGATCAATGTGGGAGATATGTCAAGATGTGTGTTGGTTTTGAGGACGGCTCTCTGGAGAGTCTTAGCAAAGAGGTCACAGGGATAATCAGAGCAATTCTCAGAGACACTGAGAACAAGCTCGACAATTCCCTCCTGGCACTTTCCCTGTAGGAGATACCGCAAGACGTTTCTGTAGATTGGGCACAGCGCTCTGCAGGGTGTTAGCAGAGACTTTCCCGGGACAGTGAAACCCTATGTCAGAGACACTGAGAAGAAGCCCCAATGTTCCCTCCAGGCACTTTCAGTGTGGGTGCCTTCTCCACGTGGTTCCTGGTTTCCCTGCAGCGCTGAAGAGAATGTTAGCAAAGAGGTAACCGGCACAGCGAAAACAGTACTCAAAGACAGGGAGAGCAAGCTCTCTCTTGGCACTTTGGATGTGGGACATACAGCGAGATGTTTGCTGCTTTTGCGTTTGGCTGTTGGGAGATTTCCAGCACAAAGATATCTAGTTGATTTGAAGCAGTTCCGAGAAAGTCTAAACATAATCGCCACTTCTCCCTCCTGGCACTTTCCATGTGGGAGATATAGCAGGATGTATATTGGTTTTGAGGACAACTCAATGGACAGTGTAGGGAGAAAAGTTCCTGGCTCCTTGAATGCCGTTCCTGGAGACACTGCGATCAATGTGGGAGATATGTCAAGATGTGTGTTGGTTTTGAGGACGGCTCTCTGGAGAGTCTTAGCAAAGAGGTCACAGGGATAATCAGAGCAATTCTCAGAGACACTGAGAACAAGATGGACAGTTCCCTCCTGGCACTTTCCCTGTAGGAGATACCGCAAGACGTTTCTGTAGATTGGGCACAGCGCTCTGCAGGGTGTTAGCAGAGACTTTCCCGGGACAGTGAAACCCTATGTCAGAGACACTGAGAAGAAGCCCCAATGTTCCCTCCAGGCACTTTCAGTGTGGGTGCCTTCTCCACGTGGTTCCTGGTTTCCCTGCAGCGCTGAAGAGAATGTTAGCAAAGAGGTAACCGGGACAGTGAAAACAGTACTCAAAGAGAGGGAGAGCAAGCTCTCTCTTGGCACTTTGGATGTGGGACATACAGCGAGATGTTTGCTGCTTTTGCGTTTGGCTGTTGGGAGATTTACAGCACAAAGATATCTAGTTGATTTGAAGCAGTTCCGAGAAAGTCTAAACATAATCGCCACTTCTCCCTCCTGGCACTTTCCATGTGGGAGATATAGCAGGATGTATATTGGTTTTGAGGACAACTCAATGGACAGTGTAGGGAGAAAAGTTCCTGGCTCCTTGAATGCCGTTCCTGGAGACACTGCGATCAATGAGGGAGATATGTCAAGATGTGTGTTGGTTTTGAGGACGGCTCTCTGGAGAGTCTTAGCAAAGAGGTCACAGGGATAATCAGAGCAATTCTCAGAGACACTGAGAACAAGCTCGACAATTCCCTCCTGGCACTTTCCCTGTAGGAGATACCGCAAGACGTTTCTGTAGATTGGGCACAGCGCTCTGCAGGGTGTTAGCAGAGACTTTCCCGGGACAGTGAAACCCTATGTCAGAGACACTGAGAAGAAGCCCCAATGTTCCCTCCAGGCACTTTCAGTGTGGGTGCCTTCTCCACGTGGTTCCTGGTTTCCCTGCAGCGCTGAAGAGAATGTTAGCAAAGAGGTAACCGGCACAGCGAAAACAGTACTCAAAGACAGGGAGAGCAAGCTCTCTCTTGGCACTTTGGATGTGGGACATACAGCGAGATGTTTGCTGCTTTTGCGTTTGGCTGTTGGGAGATTTACAGCACAAAGATATCTAGTTGATTTGAAGCAGTTCCGAGAAAGTCTAAACATAATCGCCACTTCTCCCTCCTGGCACTTTCCATGTGGGAGATATAGCAGGATGTATATTGGTTTTGAGGACAACTCAATGGACAGTGTAGGGAGAAAAGTTCCTGGCTCCTTGAATGCCGTTCCTGGAGACACTGCGATCAATGAGGGAGATATGTCAAGATGTGTGTTGGTTTTGAGGACGGCTCTCTGGAGAGTCTTAGCAAAGAGGTCACAGGGATAATCAGAGCAATTCTCAGAGACACTGAGAACAAGCTCGACAATTCCCTCCTGGCACTTTCCCTGTAGGAGATACCGCAAGACGTTTCTGTAGATTGGGCACAGCGCTCTGCAGGGTGTTAGCAGAGACTTTCCCGGGACAGTGAAACCCTATGTCAGAGACACTGAGAAGAAGCCCCAATGTTCCCTCCAGGCACTTTCAGTGTGGGTGCCTTCTCCACGTGGTTCCTGGTTTCCCTGCAGCGCTGAAGAGAATGTTAGCAAAGAGGTAACCGGCACAGCGAAAACAGTACTCAAAGACAGGGAGAGCAAGCTCTCTCTTGGCACTTTGGATGTGGGACATACAGCGAGATGTTTGCTGCTTTTGCGTTTGGCTGTTGGGAGATTTACAGCACAAAGATATCTAGTTGATTTGAAGCAGTTCCGAGAAAGTCTAAACATAATCGCCACTTCTCCCTCCTGGCACTTTCCATGTGGGAGATATAGCAGGATGTATATTGGTTTTGAGGACAACTCAATGGACAGTGTAGGGAGAAAAGTTCCTGGCTCCTTGAATGCCGTTCCTGGAGACACTGCGATCAATGTGGGAGATATGTCAAGATGTGTGTTGGTTTTGAGGACGGCTCTCTGGAGAGTCTTAGCAAAGAGGTCACAGGGATAATCAGAGCAATTCTCAGAGACACTGAGAACAAGATGGACAGTTCCCTCCTGGCACTTTCCCTGTAGGAGATACCGCAAGACGTTTCTGTAGATTGGGCACAGCGCTCTGCAGGGTGTTAGCAGAGACTTTCCCGGGACAGTGAAACCCTATGTCAGAGACACTGAGAAGAAGCCCCAATGTTCCCTCCAGGCACTTTCAGTGTGGGTGCCTTCTCCACGTGGTTCCTGGTTTCCCTGCAGCGCTGAAGAGAATGTTAGCAAAGAGGTAACCGGCACAGCGAAAACAGTACTCAAAGACAGGGAGAGCAAGCTCTCTCTTGGCACTTTGGATGTGGGACATACAGCGAGATGTTTGCTGCTTTTGCGTTTGGCTGTTGGGAGATTTACAGCACAAAGATATCTAGTTGATTTGAAGCAGTTCCGAGAAAGTCTAAACATAATCGCCACTTCTCCCTCCTGGCACTTTCCATGTGGGAGATATAGCAGGATGTATATTGGTTTTGAGGACAACTCAATGGACAGTGTAGGGAGAAAAGTTCCTGGCTCCTTGAATGCCGTTCCTGGAGACACTGCGATCAATGTGGGAGATATGTCAAGATGTGTGTTGGTTTTGAGGACGGCTCTCTGGAGAGTCTTAGCAAAGAGGTCACAGGGATAATCAGAGCAATTCTCAGAGACACTGAGAACAAGATGGACAGTTCCCTCCTGGCACTTTCCCTGTAGGAGATACCGCAAGACGTTTCTGTAGATTGGGCACAGCGCTCTGCAGGGTGTTAGCAGAGACTTTCCCGGGACAGTGAAACCCTATGTCAGAGACACTGAGAAGAAGCCCCAATGTTCCCTCCAGGCACTTTCAGTGTGGGTGCCTTCTCCACGTGGTTCCTGGTTTCCCTGCAGCGCTGAAGAGAATGTTAGCAAAGAGGTAACCGGCACAGCGAAAACAGTACTCAAAGACAGGGAGAGCAAGCTCTCTCTTGGCACTTTGGATGTGGGACATACAGCGAGATGTTTGCTGCTTTTGCGTTTGGCTGTTGGGAGATTTACAGCACAAAGATATCTAGTTGATTTGAAGCAGTTCCGAGAAAGTCTAAACATAATCGCCACTTCTCCCTCCTGGCACTTTCCATGTGGGAGATATAGCAGGATGTATATTGGTTTTGAGGACAACTCAATGGACAGTGTAGGGAGAAAAGTTCCTGGCTCCTTGAATGCCGTTCCTGGAGACACTGCGATCAATGTGGGAGATATGTCAAGATGTGTGTTGGTTTTGAGGACGGCTCTCTGGAGAGTCTTAGCAAAGAGGTCACAGGGATAATCAGAGCAATTCTCAGAGACACTGAGAACAAGCTCGACAATTCCCTCCTGGCACTTTCCCTGTAGGAGATACCGCAAGACGTTTCTGTAGATTGGGCACAGCGCTCTGCAGGGTGTTAGCAGAGACTTTCCCGGGACAGTGAAACCCTATGTCAGAGACACTGAGAAGAAGCCCCAATGTTCCCTCCAGGCACTTTCAGTGTGGGTGCCTTCTCCACGTGGTTCCTGGTTTCCCTGCAGCGCTGAAGAGAATGTTAGCAAAGAGGTAACCGGCACAGCGAAAACAGTACTCAAAGACAGGGAGAGCAAGCTCTCTCTTGGCACTTTGGATGTGGGACATACAGCGAGATGTTTGCTGCTTTTGCGTTTGGCTGTTGGGAGATTTACAGCACAAAGATATCTAGTTGATTTGAAGCAGTTCCGAGAAAGTCTAAACATAATCGCCACTTCTCCCTCCTGGCACTTTCCATGTGGGAGATATAGCAGGATGTATATTGGTTTTGAGGACAACTCAATGGACAGTGTAGGGAGAAAAGTTCCTGGCTCCTTGAATGCCGTTCCTGGAGACACTGCGATCAATGTGGGAGATATGTCAAGATGTGTGTTGGTTTTGAGGACGGCTCTCTGGAGAGTCTTAGCAAAGAGGTCACAGGGATAATCAGAGCAATTCTCAGAGACACTGAGAACAAGATGGACAGTTCCCTCCTGGCACTTTCCCTGTAGGAGATACCGCAAGACGTTTCTGTAGATTGGGCACAGCGCTCTGCAGGGTGTTAGCAGAGACTTTCCCGGGACAGTGAAACCCTATGTCAGAGACACTGAGAAGAAGCCCCAATGTTCCCTCCAGGCACTTTCAGTGTGGGTGCCTTCTCCACGTGGTTCCTGGTTTCCCTGCAGCGCTGAAGAGAATGTTAGCAAAGAGGTAACCGGCACAGCGAAAACAGTACTCAAAGACAGGGAGAGCAAGCTCTCTCTTGGCACTTTGGATGTGGGACATACAGCGAGATGTTTGCTGCTTTTGCGTTTGGCTGTTGGGAGATTTACAGCACAAAGATATCTAGTTGATTTGAAGCAGTTCCGAGAAAGTCTAAACATAATCGCCACTTCTCCCTCCTGGCACTTTCCATGTGGGAGATATAGCAGGATGTATATTGGTTTTGAGGACAACTCAATGGACAGTGTAGGGAGAAAAGTTCCTGGCTCCTTGAATGCCGTTCCTGGAGACACTGCGATCAATGAGGGAGATATGTCAAGATGTGTGTTGGTTTTGAGGACGGCTCTCTGGAGAGTCTTAGCAAAGAGGTCACAGGGATAATCAGAGCAATTCTCAGAGACACTGAGAACAAGCTCGACAATTCCCTCCTGGCACTTTCCCTGTAGGAGATACCGCAAGACGTTTCTGTAGATTGGGCACAGCGCTCTGCAGGGTGTTAGCAGAGACTTTCCCGGGACAGTGAAACCCTATGTCAGAGACACTGAGAAGAAGCCCCAATGTTCCCTCCAGGCACTTTCAGTGTGGGTGCCTTCTCCACGTGGTTCCTGGTTTCCCTGCAGCGCTGAAGAGAATGTTAGCAAAGAGGTAACCGGCACAGCGAAAACAGTACTCAAAGACAGGGAGAGCAAGCTCTCTCTTGGCACTTTGGATGTGGGACATACAGCGAGATGTTTGCTGCTTTTGCGTTTGGCTGTTGGGAGATTTACAGCACAAAGATATCTAGTTGATTTGAAGCAGTTCCGAGAAAGTCTAAACATAATCGCCACTTCTCCCTCCTGGCACTTTCCATGTGGGAGATATAGCAGGATGTATATTGGTTTTGAGGACAACTCAATGGACAGTGTAGGGAGAAAAGTTCCTGGCTCCTTGAATGCCGTTCCTGGAGACACTGCGATCAATGAGGGAGATATGTCAAGATGTGTGTTGGTTTTGAGGACGGCTCTCTGGAGAGTCTTAGCAAAGAGGTCACAGGGATAATCAGAGCAATTCTCAGAGACACTGAGAACAAGATGGACAGTTCCCTCCTGGCACTTTCCCTGTAGGAGATACCGCAAGACGTTTCTGTAGATTGGGCACAGCGCTCTGCAGGGTGTTAGCAGAGACTTTCCCGGGACAGTGAAACCCTATGTCAGAGACACTGAGAAGAAGCCCCAATGTTCCCTCCAGGCACTTTCAGTGTGGGTGCCTTCTCCACGTGGTTCCTGGTTTCCCTGCAGCGCTGAAGAGAATGTTAGCAAAGAGGTAACCGGCACAGCGAAAACAGTACTCAAAGACAGGGAGAGCAAGCTCTCTCTTGGCACTTTGGATGTGGGACATACAGCGAGATGTTTGCTGCTTTTGCGTTTGGCTGTTGGGAGATTTACAGCACAAAGATATCTAGTTGATTTGAAGCAGTTCCGAGAAAGTCTAAACATAATCGCCACTTCTCCCTCCTGGCACTTTCCATGTGGGAGATATAGCAGGATGTATATTGGTTTTGAGGACAACTCAATGGACAGTGTAGGGAGAAAAGTTCCTGGCTCCTTGAATGCCGTTCCTGGAGACACTGCGATCAATGTGGGAGATATGTCAAGATGTGTGTTTGTTTTGAGGACGGCTCTCTGGAGAGTCTTAGCAAAGAGGTCACAGGGATAATCAGAGCAATTCTCAGAGACACTGAGAACAAGCTCGACAATTCCCTCCTGGCACTTTCCCTGTAGGAGATACCGCAAGACGTTTCTGTAGATTGGGCACAGCGCTCTGCAGGGTGTTAGCAGAGACTTTCCCGGGACAGTGAAACCCTATGTCAGAGACACTGAGAAGAAGCTCCAATGTTCCCTCCAGGCACTTTCAGTGTGGGTGCCTTCTCCACGTGGTTCCTGGTTTCCCTGCAGCGCTGAAGAGAATGTTAGCAAAGAGGTAACCGGGACAGTGCAAACAGTACTCAAAGACAGGGAGAGCAAGCTCTCTCTTGGCACTTTGGATGTGGGACATACAGCGAGATGTTTGCTGCTTTTGCGTTTGGCTGTTGGGAGATTTACAGCACAAAGATATCTAGTTGATTTGAAGCAGTTCCGAGAAAGTCTAAACATAATCGCCACTTCTCCCTCCTGGCACTTTCCATGTGGGAGATATAGCAGGATGTATATTGGTTTTGAGGACAACTCAATGGACAGTGTAGGGAGAAAAGTTCCTGGCTCCTTGAATGCCGTTCCTGGAGACACTGCGATCAATGTGGGAGATATGTCAAGATGTGTGTTTGTTTTGAGGACGGCTCTCTGGAGAGTCTTAGCAAAGAGGTCACAGGGATAATCAGAGCAATTCTCAGAGACACTGAGAACAAGATGGACAGTTCCCTCCTGGCACTTTCCCTGTAGGAGATACCGCAAGACGTTTCTGTAGATTGGGCACAGCGCTCTGCAGGGTGTTAGCAGAGACTTTCCCGGGACAGTGAAACCCTATGTCAGAGACACTGAGAAGAAGCCCCAATGTTCCCTCCAGGCACTTTCAGTGTGGGTGCCTTCTCCACGTGGTTCCTGGTTTCCCTGCAGCGCTGAAGAGAATGTTAGCAAAGAGGTAACCGGCACAGCGAAAACAGTACTCAAAGACAGGGAGAGCAAGCTCTCTCTTGGCACTTTGGATGTGGGACATACAGCGAGATGTTTGCTGCTTTTGCGTTTGGCTGTTGGGAGATTTACAGCACAAAGATATCTAGTTGATTTGAAGCAGTTCCGAGAAAGTCTAAACATAATCGCCACTTCTCCCTCCTGGCACTTTCCATGTGGGAGATATAGCAGGATGTATATTGGTTTTGAGGACAACTCAATGGACAGTGTAGGGAGAAAAGTTCCTGGCTCCTTGAATGCCGTTCCTGGAGACACTGCGATCAATGTGGGAGATATGTCAAGATGTGTGTTGGTTTTGAGGACGGCTCTCTGGAGAGTCTTAGCAAAGAGGTCACAGGGATAATCAGAGCAATTCTCAGAGACACTGAGAACAAGATGGACAGTTCCCTCCTGGCACTTTCCCTGTAGGAGATACCGCAAGACGTTTCTGTAGATTGGGCACAGCGCTCTGCAGGGTGTTAGCAGAGACTTTCCCGGGACAGTGAAACCCTATGTCAGAGACACTGAGAAGAAGCCCCAATGTTCCCTCCAGGCACTTTCAGTGTGGGTGCCTTCTCCACGTGGTTCCTGGTTTCCCTGCAGCGCTGAAGAGAATGTTAGCAAAGAGGTAACCGGGACAGTGAAAACAGTACTCAAAGACAGGGAGAGCAAGCTCTCTCTTGGCACTTTGGATGTGGGACATACAGCGAGATGTTTGCTGCTTTTGCGTTTGGCTGTTGGGAGATTTACAGCACAAAGATATCTAGTTGATTTGAAGCAGTTCCGAGAAAGTCTAAACATAATCGCCACTTCTCCCTCCTGGCACTTTCCATGTGGGAGATATAGCAGGATGTATATTGGTTTTGAGGACAACTCAATGGACAGTGTAGGGAGAAAAGTTCCTGGCTCCTTGAATGCCGTTCCTGGAGACACTGCGATCAATGTGGGAGATATGTCAAGATGTGTGTTGGTTTTGAGGACGGCTCTCTGGAGAGTCTTAGCAAAGAGGTCACAGGGATAATCAGAGCAATTCTCAGAGACACTGAGAACAAGATGGACAGTTCCCTCCTGGCACTTTCCCTGTAGGAGATACCGCAAGACGTTTCTGTAGATTGGGCACAGCGCTCTGCAGGGTGTTAGCAGAGACTTTCCCGGGACAGTGAAACCCTATGTCAGAGACACTGAGAAGAAGCCCCAATGTTCCCTCCAGGCACTTTCAGTGTGGGTGCCTTCTCCACGTGGTTCCTGGTTTCCCTGCAGCGCTGAAGAGAATGTTAGCAAAGAGGTAACCGGCACAGCGAAAACAGTACTCAAAGAGAGGGAGAGCAAGCTCTCTCTTGGCACTTTGGATGTGGGACATACAGCGAGATGTTTGCTGCTTTTGCGTTTGGCTGTTGGGAGATTTACAGCACAAAGATATCTAGTTGATTTGAAGCAGTTCCGAGAAAGTCTAAACATAATCGCCACTTCTCCCTCCTGGCACTTTCCATGTGGGAGATATAGCAGGATGTATATTGGTTTTGAGGACAACTCAATGGACAGTGTAGGGAGAAAAGTTCCTGGCTCCTTGAATGCCGTTCCTGGAGACACTGCGATCAATGTGGGAGATATGTCAAGATGTGTGTTGGTTTTGAGGACGGCTCTCTGGAGAGTCTTAGCAAAGAGGTCACAGGGATAATCAGAGCAATTCTCAGAGACACTGAGAACAAGATGGACAGTTCCCTCCTGGCACTTTCCCTGTAGGAGATACCGCAAGACGTTTCTGTAGATTGGGCACAGCGCTCTGCAGGGTGTTAGCAGAGACTTTCCCGGGACAGTGAAACCCTATGTCAGAGACACTGAGAAGAAGCCCCAATGTTCCCTCCAGGCACTTTCAGTGTGGGTGCCTTCTCCACGTGGTTCCTGGTTTCCCTGCAGCGCTGAAGAGAATGTTAGCAAAGAGGTAACCGGGACAGTGAAAACAGTACTCAAAGAGAGGGAGAGCAAGCTCTCTCTTGGCACTTTGGATGTGGGACATACAGCGAGATGTTTGCTGCTTTTGCGTTTGGCTGTTGGGAGATTTACAGCACAAAGATATCTAGTTGATTTGAAGCAGTTCCGAGAAAGTCTAAACATAATCGCCACTTCTCCCTCCTGGCACTTTCCATGTGGGAGATATAGCAGGATGTATATTGGTTTTGAGGACAACTCAATGGACAGTGTAGGGAGAAAAGTTCCTGGCTCCTTGAATGCCGTTCCTGGAGACACTGCGATCAATGTGGGAGATATGTCAAGATGTGTGTTGGTTTTGAGGACGGCTCTCTGGAGAGTCTTAGCAAAGAGGTCACAGGGATAATCAGAGCAATTCTCAGAGACACTGAGAACAAGCTCGACAATTCCCTCCTGGCACTTTCCCTGTAGGAGATACCGCAAGACGTTTCTGTAGATTGGGCACAGCGCTCTGCAGGGTGTTAGCAGAGACTTTCCCGGGACAGTGAAACCCTATGTCAGAGACACTGAGAAGAAGCCCCAATGTTCCCTCCAGGCACTTTCAGTGTGGGTGCCTTCTCCACGTGGTTCCTGGTTTCCCTGCAGCGCTGAAGAGAATGTTAGCAAAGAGGTAACCGGCACAGCGAAAACAGTACTCAAAGACAGGGAGAGCAAGCTCTCTCTTGGCACTTTGGATGTGGGACATACAGCGAGATGTTTGCTGCTTTTGCGTTTGGCTGTTGGGAGATTTACAGCACAAAGATATCTAGTTGATTTGAAGCAGTTCCGAGAAAGTCTAAACATAATCGCCACTTCTCCCTCCTGGCACTTTCCATGTGGGAGATATAGCAGGATGTATATTGGTTTTGAGGACAACTCAATGGACAGTGTAGGGAGAAAAGTTCCTGGCTCCTTGAATGCCGTTCCTGGAGACACTGCGATCAATGTGGGAGATATGTCAAGATGTGTGTTGGTTTTGAGGACGGCTCTCTGGAGAGTCTTAGCAAAGAGGTCACAGGGATAATCAGAGCAATTCTCAGAGACACTGAGAACAAGATGGACAGTTCCCTCCTGGCACTTTCCCTGTAGGAGATACCGCAAGACGTTTCTGTAGATTGGGCACAGCGCTCTGCAGGGTGTTAGCAGAGACTTTCCCGGGACAGTGAAACCCTATGTCAGAGACACTGAGAAGAAGCCCCAATGTTCCCTCCAGGCACTTTCAGTGTGGGTGCCTTCTCCACGTGGTTCCTGGTTTCCCTGCAGCGCTGAAGAGAATGTTAGCAAAGAGGTAACCGGCACAGCGAAAACAGTACTCAAAGAGAGGGAGAGCAAGCTCTCTCTTGGCACTTTGGATGTGGGACATACAGCGAGATGTTTGCTGCTTTTGCGTTTGGCTGTTGGGAGATTTACAGCACAAAGATATCTAGTTGATTTGAAGCAGTTCCGAGAAAGTCTAAACATAATCGCCACTTCTCCCTCCTGGCACTTTCCATGTGGGAGATATAGCAGGATGTATATTGGTTTTGAGGACAACTCAATGGACAGTGTAGGGAGAAAAGTTCCTGGCTCCTTGAATGCCGTTCCTGGAGACACTGCGATCAATGTGGGAGATATGTCAAGATGTGTGTTTGTTTTGAGGACGGCTCTCTGGAGAGTCTTAGCAAAGAGGTCACAGGGATAATCAGAGCAATTCTCAGAGACACTGAGAACAAGATGGACAGTTCCCTCCTGGCACTTTCCCTGTAGGAGATACCGCAAGACGTTTCTGTAGATTGGGCACAGCGCTCTGCAGGGTGTTAGCAGAGACTTTCCCGGGACAGTGAAACCCTATGTCAGAGACACTGAGAAGAAGCCCCAATGTTCCCTCCAGGCACTTTCAGTGTGGGTGCCTTCTCCACGTGGTTCCTGGTTTCCCTGCAGCGCTGAAGAGAATGTTAGCAAAGAGGTAACCGGCACAGCGAAAACAGTACTCAAAGAGAGGGAGAGCAAGCTCTCTCTTGGCACTTTGGATGTGGGACATACAGCGAGATGTTTGCTGCTTTTGCGTTTGGCTGTTGGGAGATTTACAGCACAAAGATATCTAGTTGATTTGAAGCAGTTCCGAGAAAGTCTAAACATAATCGCCACTTCTCCCTCCTGGCACTTTCCATGTGGGAGATATAGCAGGATGTATATTGGTTTTGAGGACAACTCAATGGACAGTGTAGGGAGAAAAGTTCCTGGCTCCTTGAATGCCGTTCCTGGAGACACTACGATCAATGTGGGAGATATGTCAAGATGTGTGTTTGTTTTGAGGACGGCTCTCTGGAGAGTCTTAGCAAAGAGGTCACAGGGATAATCAGAGCAATTCTCAGAGACACTGAGAACAAGCTCGACAATTCCCTCCTGGCACTTTCCCTGTAGGAGATACCGCAAGACGTTTCTGTAGATTGGGCACAGCGCTCTGCAGGGTGTTAGCAGAGACTTTCCCGGGACAGTGAAACCCTATGTCAGAGACACTGAGAAGAAGCCCCAATGTTCCCTCCAGGCACTTTCAGTGTGGGTGCCTTCTCCACGTGGTTCCTGGTTTCCCTGCAGCGCTGAAGAGAATGTTAGCAAAGAGGTAACCGGCACAGCGAAAACAGTACTCAAAGACAGGGAGAGCAAGCTCTCTCTTGGCACTTTGGATGTGGGACATACAGCGAGATGTTTGCTGCTTTTGCGTTTGGCTGTTGGGAGATTTACAGCACAAAGATATCTAGTTGATTTGAAGCAGTTCCGAGAAAGTCTAAACATAATCGCCACTTCTCCCTCCTGGCACTTTCCATGTGGGAGATATAGCAGGATGTATATTGGTTTTGAGGACAACTCAATGGACAGTGTAGGGAGAAAAGTTCCTGGCTCCTTGAATGCCGTTCCTGGAGACACTGCGATCAATGAGGGAGATATGTCAAGATGTGTGTTGGTTTTGAGGACGGCTCTCTGGAGAGTCTTAGCAAAGAGGTCACAGGGATAATCAGAGCAATTCTCAGAGACACTGAGAACAAGATGGACAGTTCCCTCCTGGCACTTTCCCTGTAGGAGATACCGCAAGACGTTTCTGTAGATTGGGCACAGCGCTCTGCAGGGTGTTAGCAGAGACTTTCCCGGGACAGTGAAACCCTATGTCAGAGACACTGAGAAGAAGCCCCAATGTTCCCTCCAGGCACTTTCAGTGTGGGTGCCTTCTCCACGTGGTTCCTGGTTTCCCTGCAGCGCTGAAGAGAATGTTAGCAAAGAGGTAACCGGCACAGCGAAAACAGTACTCAAAGAGAGGGAGAGCAAGCTCTCTCTTGGCACTTTGGATGTGGGACATACAGCGAGATGTTTGCTGCTTTTGCGTTTGGCTGTTGGGAGATTTACAGCACAAAGATATCTAGTTGATTTGAAGCAGTTCCGAGAAAGTCTAAACATAATCGCCACTTCTCCCTCCTGGCACTTTCCATGTGGGAGATATAGCAGGATGTATATTGGTTTTGAGGACAACTCAATGGACAGTGTAGGGAGAAAAGTTCCTGGCTCCTTGAATGCCGTTCCTGGAGACACTGCGATCAATGTGGGAGATATGTCAAGATGTGTGTTGGTTTTGAGGACGGCTCTCTGGAGAGTCTTAGCAAAGAGGTCACAGGGATAATCAGAGCAATTCTCAGAGACACTGAGAACAAGCTCGACAATTCCCTCCTGGCACTTTCCCTGTAGGAGATACCGCAAGACGTTTCTGTAGATTGGGCACAGCGCTCTGCAGGGTGTTAGCAGAGACTTTCCCGGGACAGTGAAACCCTATGTCAGAGACACTGAGAAGAAGCCCCAATGTTCCCTCCAGGCACTTTCAGTGTGGGTGCCTTCTCCACGTGGTTCCTGGTTTCCCTGCAGCGCTGAAGAGAATGTTAGCAAAGAGGTAACCGGCACAGCGAAAACAGTACTCAAAGACAGGGAGAGCAAGCTCTCTCTTGGCACTTTGGATGTGGGACATACAGCGAGATGTTTGCTGCTTTTGCGTTTGGCTGTTGGGAGATTTACAGCACAAAGATATCTAGTTGATTTGAAGCAGTTCCGAGAAAGTCTAAACATAATCGCCACTTCTCCCTCCTGGCACTTTCCATGTGGGAGATATAGCAGGATGTATATTGGTTTTGAGGACAACTCAATGGACAGTGTAGGGAGAAAAGTTCCTGGCTCCTTGAATGCCGTTCCTGGAGACACTGCGATCAATGTGGGAGATATGTCAAGATGTGTGTTGGTTTTGAGGACGGCTCTCTGGAGAGTCTTAGCAAAGAGGTCACAGGGATAATCAGAGCAATTCTCAGAGACACTGAGAACAAGCTCGACAATTCCCTCCTGGCACTTTCCCTGTAGGAGATACCGCAAGACGTTTCTGTAGATTGGGCACAGCGCTCTGCAGGGTGTTAGCAGAGACTTTCCCGGGACAGTGAAACCCTATGTCAGAGACACTGAGAAGAAGCCCCAATGTTCCCTCCAGGCACTTTCAGTGTGGGTGCCTTCTCCACGTGGTTCCTGGTTTCCCTGCAGCGCTGAAGAGAATGTTAGCAAAGAGGTAACCGGCACAGCGAAAACAGTACTCAAAGAGAGGGAGAGCAAGCTCTCTCTTGGCACTTTGGATGTGGGACATACAGCGAGATGTTTGCTGCTTTTGCGTTTGGCTGTTGGGAGATTTACAGCACAAAGATATCTAGTTGATTTGAAGCAGTTCCGAGAAAGTCTAAACATAATCGCCACTTCTCCCTCCTGGCACTTTCCATGTGGGAGATATAGCAGGATGTATATTGGTTTTGAGGACAACTCAATGGACAGTGTAGGGAGAAAAGTTCCTGGCTCCTTGAATGCCGTTCCTGGAGACACTGCGATCAATGTGGGAGATATGTCAAGATGTGTGTTTGTTTTGAGGACGGCTCTCTGGAGAGTCTTAGCAAAGAGGTCACAGGGATAATCAGAGCAATTCTCAGAGACACTGAGAACAAGATGGACAGTTCCCTCCTGGCACTTTCCCTGTAGGAGATACCGCAAGACGTTTCTGTAGATTGGGCACAGCGCTCTGCAGGGTGTTAGCAGAGACTTTCCCGGGACAGTGAAACCCTATGTCAGAGACACTGAGAAGAAGCCCCAATGTTCCCTCCAGGCACTTTCAGTGTGGGTGCCTTCTCCACGTGGTTCCTGGTTTCCCTGCAGCGCTGAAGAGAATGTTAGCAAAGAGGTAACCGGGACAGTGAAAACAGTACTCAAAGACAGGGAGAGCAAGCTCTCTCTTGGCACTTTGGATGTGGGACATACAGCGAGATGTTTGCTGCTTTTGCGTTTGGCTGTTGGGAGATTTACAGCACAAAGATATCTAGTTGATTTGAAGCAGTTCCGAGAAAGTCTAAACATAATCGCCACTTCTCCCTCCTGGCACTTTCCATGTGGGAGATATAGCAGGATGTATATTGGTTTTGAGGACAACTCAATGGACAGTGTAGGGAGAAAAGTTCCTGGCTCCTTGAATGCCGTTCCTGGAGACACTGCGATCAATGTGGGAGATATGTCAAGATGTGTGTTGGTTTTGAGGACGGCTCTCTGGAGAGTCTTAGCAAAGAGGTCACAGGGATAATCAGAGCAATTCTCAGAGACACTGAGAACAAGCTCGACAATTCCCTCCTGGCACTTTCCCTGTAGGAGATACCGCAAGACGTTTCTGTAGATTGGGCACAGCGCTCTGCAGGGTGTTAGCAGAGACTTTCCCGGGACAGTGAAACCCTATGTCAGAGACACTGAGAAGAAGCCCCAATGTTCCCTCCAGGCACTTTCAGTGTGGGTGCCTTCTCCACGTGGTTCCTGGTTTCCCTGCAGCGCTGAAGAGAATGTTAGCAAAGAGGTAACCGGCACAGCGAAAACAGTACTCAAAGACAGGGAGAGCAAGCTCTCTCTTGGCACTTTGGATGTGGGACATACAGCGAGATGTTTGCTGCTTTTGCGTTTGGCTGTTGGGAGATTTACAGCACAAAGATATCTAGTTGATTTGAAGCAGTTCCGAGAAAGTCTAAACATAATCGCCACTTCTCCCTCCTGGCACTTTCCATGTGGGAGATATAGCAGGATGTATATTGGTTTTGAGGACAACTCAATGGACAGTGTAGGGAGAAAAGTTCCTGGCTCCTTGAATGCCGTTCCTGGAGACACTGCGATCAATGTGGGAGATATGTCAAGATGTGTGTTTGTTTTGAGGACGGCTCTCTGGAGAGTCTTAGCAAAGAGGTCACAGGGATAATCAGAGCAATTCTCAGAGACACTGAGAACAAGATGGACAGTTCCCTCCTGGCACTTTCCCTGTAGGAGATACCGCAAGACGTTTCTGTAGATTGGGCACAGCGCTCTGCAGGGTGTTAGCAGAGACTTTCCCGGGACAGTGAAACCCTATGTCAGAGACACTGAGAAGAAGCCCCAATGTTCCCTCCAGGCACTTTCAGTGTGGGTGCCTTCTCCACGTGGTTCCTGGTTTCCCTGCAGCGCTGAAGAGAATGTTAGCAAAGAGGTAACCGGGACAGTGAAAACAGTACTCAAAGACAGGGAGAGCAAGCTCTCTCTTGGCACTTTGGATGTGGGACATACAGCGAGATGTTTGCTGCTTTTGCGTTTGGCTGTTGGGAGATTTACAGCACAAAGATATCTAGTTGATTTGAAGCAGTTCCGAGAAAGTCTAAACATAATCCCCACTTCTCCCTCCTGGCACTTTCCATGTGGGAGATATAGCAGGATGTATATTGGTTTTGAGGACAACTCAATGGAGAGTGTAGGGAGAAAAGTTCCTGGCTCCTTGAATGCCGTTCCTGGAGACACTGCGATCAATGAGGGAGATATGTCAAGATGTGTGTTTGTTTTGAGGACGGCTCTCTGGAGAGTCTTAGCAAAGAGGTCACAGGGATAATCAGAGCAATTCTCAGAGACACTGAGAACAAGATGGACAGTTCCCTCCTGGCACTTTCCCTGTAGGAGATACCGCAAGACGTTTCTGTAGATTGGGCACAGCGCTCTGCAGGGTGTTAGCAGAGACTTTCCCGGGACAGTGAAACCCTATGTCAGAGACACTGAGAAGAAGCCCCAATGTTCCCTCCAGGCACTTTCAGTGTGGGTGCCTTCTCCACGTGGTTCCTGGTTTCCCTGCAGCGCTGAAGAGAATGTTAGCAAAGAGGTAACCGGCACAGCGAAAACAGTACTCAAAGACAGGGAGAGCAAGCTCTCTCTTGGCACTTTGGATGTGGGACATACAGCGAGATGTTTGCTGCTTTTGCGTTTGGCTGTTGGGAGATTTACAGCACAAAGATATCTAGTTGATTTGAAGCAGTTCCGAGAAAGTCTAAACATAATCGCCACTTCTCCCTCCTGGCACTTTCCATGTGGGAGATATAGCAGGATGTATATTGGTTTTGAGGACAACTCAATGGACAGTGTAGGGAGAAAAGTTCCTGGCTCCTTGAATGCCGTTCCTGGAGACACTGCGATCAATGTGGGAGATATGTCAAGATGTGTGTTGGTTTTGAGGACGGCTCTCTGGAGAGTCTTAGCAAAGAGGTCACAGGGATAATCAGAGCAATTCTCAGAGACACTGAGAACAAGATGGACAGTTCCCTCCTGGCACTTTCCCTGTAGGAGATACCGCAAGACGTTTCTGTAGATTGGGCACAGCGCTCTGCAGGGTGTTAGCAGAGACTTTCCCGGGACAGTGAAACCCTATGTCAGAGACACTGAGAAGAAGCCCCAATGTTCCCTCCAGGCACTTTCAGTGTGGGTGCCTTCTCCACGTGGTTCCTGGTTTCCCTGCAGCGCTGAAGAGAATGTTAGCAAAGAGGTAACCGGCACAGCGAAAACAGTACTCAAAGACAGGGAGAGCAAGCTCTCTCTTGGCACTTTGGATGTGGGACATACAGCGAGATGTTTGCTGCTTTTGCGTTTGGCTGTTGGGAGATTTACAGCACAAAGATATCTAGTTGATTTGAAGCAGTTCCGAGAAAGTCTAAACATAATCGCCACTTCTCCCTCCTGGCACTTTCCATGTGGGAGATATAGCAGGATGTATATTGGTTTTGAGGACAACTCAATGGACAGTGTAGGGAGAAAAGTTCCTGGCTCCTTGAATGCCGTTCCTGGAGACACTGCGATCAATGTGGGAGATATGTCAAGATGTGTCTTGGTTTTGAGGACGGCTCTCTGGAGAGTCTTAGCAAAGAGGTCACAGGGATAATCAGAGCAATTCTCAGAGACACTGAGAACAAGATGGACAGTTCCCTCCTGGCACTTTCCCTGTAGGAGATACCGCAAGACGTTTCTGTAGATTGGGCACAGCGCTCTGCAGGGTGTTAGCAGAGACTTTCCCGGGACAGTGAAACCCTATGTCAGAGACACTGAGAAGAAGCCCCAATGTTCCCTCCAGGCACTTTCAGTGTGGGTGCCTTCTCCACGTGGTTCCTGGTTTCCCTGCAGCGCTGAAGAGAATGTTAGCAAAGAGGTAACCGGCACAGCGAAAACAGTACTCAAAGACAGGGAGAGCAAGCTCTCTCTTGGCACTTTGGATGTGGGACATACAGCGAGATGTTTGCTGCTTTTGCGTTTGGCTGTTGGGAGATTTACAGCACAAAGATATCTAGTTGATTTGAAGCAGTTCCGAGAAAGTCTAAACATAATCGCCACTTCTCCCTCCTGGCACTTTCCATGTGGGAGATATAGCAGGATGTATATTGGTTTTGAGGACAACTCAATGGACAGTGTAGGGAGAAAAGTTCCTGGCTCCTTGAATGCCGTTCCTGGAGACACTGCGATCAATGTGGGAGATATGTCAAGATGTGTGTTGGTTTTGAGGACGGCTCTCTGGAGAGTCTTAGCAAAGAGGTCACAGGGATAATCAGAGCAATTCTCAGAGACACTGAGAACAAGATGGACAGTTCCCTCCTGGCACTTTCCCTGTAGGAGATACCGCAAGACGTTTCTGTAGATTGGGCACAGCGCTCTGCAGGGTGTTAGCAGAGACTTTCCCGGGACAGTGAAACCCTATGTCAGAGACACTGAGAAGAAGCCCCAATGTTCCCTCCAGGCACTTTCAGTGTGGGTGCCTTCTCCACGTGGTTCCTGGTTTCCCTGCAGCGCTGAAGAGAATGTTAGCAAAGAGGTAACCGGCACAGCGAAAACAGTACTCAAAGACAGGGAGAGCAAGCTCTCTCTTGGCACTTTGGATGTGGGACATACAGCGAGATGTTTGCTGCTTTTGCGTTTGGCTGTTGGGAGATTTACAGCACAAAGATATCTAGTTGATTTGAAGCAGTTCCGAGAAAGTCTAAACATAATCGCCACTTCTCCCTCCTGGCACTTTCCATGTGGGAGATATAGCAGGATGTATCTTGGTTTTGAGGACAACTCAATGGACAGTGTAGGGAGAAAAGTTCCTGGCTCCTTGAATGCCGTTCCTGGAGACACTGCGATCAATGTGGGAGATATGTCAAGATGTGTGTTGGTTTTGAGGACGGCTCTCTGGAGAGTCTTAGCAAAGAGGTCACAGGGATAATCAGAGCAATTCTCAGAGACACTGAGAACAAGATGGACAGTTCCCTCCTGGCACTTTCCCTGTAGGAGATACCGCAAGACGTTTCTGTAGATTGGGCACAGCGCTCTGCAGGGTGTTAGCAGAGACTTTCCCGGGACAGTGAAACCCTATGTCAGAGACACTGAGAAGAAGCCCCAATGTTCCCTCCAGGCACTTTCAGTGTGGGTGCCTTCTCCACGTGGTTCCTGGTTTCCCTGCAGCGCTGAAGAGAATGTTAGCAAAGAGGTAACCGGCACAGCGAAAACAGTACTCAAAGACAGGGAGAGCAAGCTCTCTCTTGGCACTTTGGATGTGGGACATACAGCGAGATGTTTGCTGCTTTTGCGTTTGGCTGTTGGGAGATTTACAGCACAAAGATATCTAGTTGATTTGAAGCAGTTCCCCGAGAAAGTCTAAACATAATCGCCACTTCTCCCTCCTGGCACTTTCCATGTGGGAGATATAGCAGGATGTATATTGGTTTTGAGGACAACTCAATGGACAGTGTAGGGAGAAAAGTTCCTGGCTCCTTGAATGCCGTTCCTGGAGACACTGCGATCAATGAGGGAGATATGTCAAGATGTGTGTTGGTTTTGAGGACGGCTCTCTGGAGAGTCTTAGCAAAGAGGTCACAGGGATAATCAGAGCAATTCTCAGAGACACTGAGAACAAGATGGACAGTTCCCTCCTGGCACTTTCCCTGTAGGAGATACCGCAAGACGTTTCTGTAGATTGGGCACAGCGCTCTGCAGGGTGTTAGCAGAGACTTTCCCGGGACAGTGAAACCCTATGTCAGAGACACTGAGAAGAAGCCCCAATGTTCCCTCCAGGCACTTTCAGTGTGGGTGCCTTCTCCACGTGGTTCCTGGTTTCCCTGCAGCGCTGAAGAGAATGTTAGCAAAGAGGTAACCCGGCACAGCGAAAACAGTACTCAAAGACAGGGAGAGCAAGCTCTCTCTTGGCACTTTGGATGTGGGACATACAGCGAGATGTTTGCTGCTTTTGCGTTTGGCTGTTGGGAGATTTACAGCACAAAGATATCTAGTTGATTTGAAGCAGTTCCGAGAAAGTCTAAACATAATCGCCACTTCTCCCTCCTGGCACTTTCCATGTGGGAGATATAGCAGGATGTATATTGGTTTTGAGGACAACTCAATGGACAGTGTAGGGAGAAAAGTTCCTGGCTCCTTGAATGCCGTTCCTGGAGACACTGCGATCAATGAGGGAGATATGTCAAGATGTGTGTTGGTTTTGAGGACGGCTCTCTGGAGAGTCTTAGCAAAGAGGTCACAGGGATAATCAGAGCAATTCTCAGAGACACTGAGAACAAGCTCGACAGTTCCCTCCTGGCACTTTCCCTGTAGGAGATACCGCAAGACGTTTCTGTAGATTGGGCACAGCGCTCTGCAGGGTGTTAGCAGAGACTTTCCCGGGACAGTGAAACCCTATGTCAGAGACAACTGAGAAGAAGCCCCAATGTTCCCTCCAGGCACTTTCAGTGTGGGTGCCTTCTCCACGTGGTTCCTGGTTTCCCTGCAGCGCTGAAGAGAATGTTAGCAAAGAGGTAACCGGCACAGCGAAAACAGTACTCAAAGACAGGGAGAGCAAGCTCTCTCTGGCACTTTGGATGTGGGGACATACAGCGAGATGTTTGCTGCTTTTTGCGTTTGGCTGTTGGGAGATTTACAGCACAAAGATATCTAGTTGATTTGAAGCAGTTCCGAGAAAGTCTAAACATAATCGCCACTTCTCCCTCCTGGCACTTTCCATGTGGGAGATATAGCAGGATGTATATTGGTTTTGAGGACAACTCAATGGACAGTGTAGGGAGAAAAGTTCCTGGCTCCTTGAATGCCGTTCCTGGAGACACTGCGATCAATGTGGGAGATATGTCAAGATGTGTGTTTGTTTTGAGGACGGCTCTCTGGAGAGTCTTAGCAAAGAGGTCACAGGGATAATCAGAGCAATTCTCAGAGACACTGAGAACAAGCTCGACATTTCCCTCCTGGCACTTTCCCTGTAGGAGATACCGCAAGACGTTTCTGTAGATTGGGCACAGCGCTCTGCAGGGTGTTAGCAGAGACTTTCCCGGGACAGTGAAACCCTATGTCAGAGACACTGAGAAAGAAGCCCCAATGTTCCCTCCAGGCACTTTCAGTGTGGGTGCCTTCTCCACGTGGTTCCTGGTTTCCCTGGCAGCGCTGAAGAGAATGTTAGCAAAGAGGTAACCCGGGACAGTGAAAACAGTACTCAAAGACAGGGAGAGCAAGCTCTCTCTTGGCACTTTGGATGTGGGGACATACAGCGAGATGTTTGCTGCTTTTTGCGTTTGGGCTGTTGGGAGATTTACAGCACAAAGATATCTAGTTGATTTGAAGCAGTTCCGAGAAAGTCTAAACATAATCGCCACTTCTCCCTCCTGGCACTTTCCATGTGGGAGATATAGCAGGATGTATATTGGTTTTGAGGACAACTCAATGGACAGTGTAGGGGAGAAAAGTTCCTGGCTCCTTGAATGCCGTTCCTGGAGACACTGCGATCAATGTGGGAGATATGTCAAGATGTGTGTTTGTTTTGAGGACGGCTCTCTGTGAGAGTCTTAGCAAAGAGGTCACAGGGATAATCACGAGCAATTCTCAGAGACACTGAGAACAAAGCTCGACAATTCCCTCCTGGCACTTTCCCTGTAGGAGATACCGCAAGACGTTTCTGTAGATTGGGCACAGCGCTCTGCAGGGTGTTAGCAGAGACTTTCCC
Source organism: Chroicocephalus ridibundus (assembly GCF_963924245.1). Lineage (NCBI taxonomy): Eukaryota > Metazoa > Chordata > Aves > Charadriiformes > Laridae > Chroicocephalus > Chroicocephalus ridibundus. The sequence continues at coordinate 120,908 of NW_026961202.1, forward strand.
GGGACAGTGAAACCCTATGTCAGAGACACTGAGAAGAAGCCCCAATGTTCCCTCCAGGCACTTTCAGTGTGGGTGCCTTCTCCACGTGGTTCCTGGTTTCCCTGCAGCGCTGAAGAGAATGTTAGCAAAGAGGTAACCGGGACAGCGAAAACAGTACTCAAAGACAGGGAGAGCAAGCTCTCTCTTGGCACTTTGGATGTGGGACATACAGCGAGATGTTTGCTGCTTTTGCGTTTGGCTGTTGGGAGATTTACAGCACAAAGATATCTAGTTGATTTGAAGCAGTTTCCGAGAAAGTCTAAACATAATCGCCACTTCTCCCTCCTGGCACTTTCCATGTGGGAGATATAGCAGGATGTATATTGGTTTTGAGGACAACTCAATGGACAGTGTAGGGGAGAAAAGTTCCTGGGCTCCTTGAATGCCGTTCCTGGAGACACCTGCGATCAATGAGGGAGATATGTCAAGATGTGTGTTGGTTTTGAGGACGGCTCTCTGGAGAGTCTTAGCAAAGAGGTCACAGGGATAATCAGAGCAATTCTCAGAGACACTGAGAACAAGCTCGACAATTCCCTCCTGGCACTTTCCCTGTAGGAGATACCGCAAGACGTTTCTGTAGATTGGGCACAGCGCTCTGCAGGGTGTTAGCAGAGACTTTCCCGGGACAGTGAAACCCTATGTCAGAGACACTGAGAAGAAAGCCCCAATGTTCCCTCCAGGCACTTTCAGTGTGGGTGCCTTCTCCACGTGGTTCCTGGTTTCCCTGCAGCGCTGAAGAGAATGTTAGCAAAGAGGTAACCGGGCACAGCGAAAACAGTACTCAAAGACAGGGAGAGCAAGCTCTCTCTTGGCACTTTGGATGTGGGACATACAGCGAGATGTTTGCTGCTTTTGCGTTTGGCTGTTGGGAGATTTACAGCACAAAGATATCTAGTTGATTTGAAGCAGTTCCGAGAAAGTCTAAACATAATCGCCACTTCTCCCTCCTGGCACTTTCCATGTGGGAGATATAGCAGGATGTATATTGGTTTTGAGGACAACTCAATGGACAGTGTAGGGAGAAAAGTTCCTGGCTCCTTGAATGCCGTTCCTGGAGACACTGCGATCAATGAGGGAGATATGTCAAGATGTGTGTTTGGTTTTGAGGACGGCTCTCTGGAGAGTCTTAGCAAAGAGGTCACAGGGATAATCAGAGCAATTCTCAGAGACACTGAGAACAAGCTCGACAATTCCCTCCTGGCACTTTCCCTGTAGGAGATACCGCAAGACGTTTCTGTAGATTGGGCACAGCGCTCTGCAGGGTGTTAGCAGAGACTTTCCCGGGACAGTGAAACCCTATGTCAGAGACACACTGAGAAGAAGCCCCAATGTTCCCTCCAGGCACTTTCAGTGTGGGTGCTCCTTCTCCACGTGGTTTCCTGTTATCCCTGCAGCGCTGAAGAGAATGTTAGCAAAGAGGTAACCGGCACAGCGCGAAAACAGTACTCAAAGACAGGGAGAGCAAGCTCTCTCTTGGCACTTTGGATGTGGGACATACAGCGAGATGTTTGCTGCTTTTTGCGTTTGGCTGTTGGGAGATTTACAGCACAAAGATATCTAGTTGATTTGAAGCAGTTCCGAGAAAGTCTAAAACATAATCGCCACTTCTCCTCCCTGGCACTTTCCATGTGGGAGATATAGCAGGATGTATATTGGTTTTGAGGACAACTCAATGGACAGTGTAGGAGAAAAGTTCCTGGCTCCTTGAATGCCGTTCCTGGAGACACTGCGATCAATTGTGGGAGATATGTCAAGATGTGTGTTGGTTTTGAGGACGGCTCTCTGGAGAGTCTTAGCAAAGAGGTCACAGGGATAATCAGAGCAATTCTCAGAGACACTGAGAACAAGCTCGACAGATTCCCTCCTGGCACTTTCCCTGTAGGAGATACCGCAAGACGTTTCTGTAGATTGGGCACAGCGCTCTGCAGGGTGTTAGCAGAGACTTTCCCGGGACAGTGAAACCCTATGTCAGAGACATGAGAAGAAGCCCCAATGTTCCTCCAGGCACTTTCAGTGTGGGTGCCTTCTCCACGTGGTTCCTGGTTTCCCTGCAGCGCTGAAGAGAATGTTAGCAAAAGAGGTAACCGGCACAGCGAAAACAGTACTCAAAGACAGGGAGAGCAAGCTCTCTCTTGGCACTTTGGATGTGGGACATACAGCGAGATGTTTGCTGCTTTTGCGTTTGGCTGTTGGGAGATTTACAGCACAAAGATATCTAGTTGATTTGAAGCAGTTCCGAGAAAGTCTAAACATAATCGCCACTTCTCCCTCCTGGCACTTTCCATGTGGGAGATATAGCAGGATGTATATTGGTTTTGAGGACAACTCAATGGACAGTGTAGGGAGAAAAGTTCCTGGCTCCTTGAATGCCGTTCCTGGAGACACTGCGATCAATGAGGGAGATATGTCAAGATGTGTGTTGGTTTTGAGGACGGCTCTCTGGAGAGTCTTAGCAAAGAGGTCACAGGGATAATCAGAGCAATTCTCAGAGACACTGAGAACAAGATCGACAAGTTCCCTCCTGGCACTTTCCCTGTAGGAGATACCGCAAGACGTTTCTGTAGATTGGGCACAGCGCTCTGCAGGGTGTTAGCAGAGACTTTCCCGGGACAGTGAAACCCTATGTCAGAGACACTGAGAAGAAGCCCCAATGTTCCCTCCAGGCACTTTCAGTGTGGGTGCCTTCTCCACGTGGTTCCTGGTTTCCTGCAGCGCTGAAGAGAATGTTAGCAAAGAGGTAACCGGCACAGCGAAAACAGTACTCAAAGACAGGGAGAGCAAGCTCTCTCTTGGCACTTTGGATGTGGGACATACAGCGAGATGTTTGCTGCTTTTGCGTTTGGCTGTTGGGAGATTTACAGCACAAAGATATCTAGTTGATTTGAAGCAGTTCCGAGAAAGTCTAAACATAATCGCCACTTCTCCCTCCTGGCACTTTCCATGTGGGAGATATAGCAGGATGTATATTGGTTTTGAGGACAACTCAATGGACAGTGTAGGGAGAAAAAGTTCCTGGCTCCTTGAATGCCGTTCCTGGAGACACTGCGATCAATGAGGGAGATATGTCAAGATGTGTGTTGGTTTTGAGGACGGCTCTCTGGAGAGTCTTAGCAAAGAGGTCACAGGGATAATCAGAGCAATTCTCAGAGACACTGAGAACAAGATGGACAGTTCCCTCCTGGCACTTTCCCTGTAGGAGATACCGCAAGACGTTTCTGTAGATTGGGCACAGCGCTCTGCAGGGTGTTAGCAGAGACTTTCCCGGGACAGTGAAACCCTATGTCAGAGACACTGAGAAGAAGCCCCAATGTTCCCTCCAGGCACTTTCAGTGTGGGTGCCTTCTCCACGTGGTTCCTGGTTTCCCTGCAGCGCTGAAGAGAATGTTAGCAAAGAGGTAACCGGCACAGCGAAAACAGTACTCAAAGACAGGGAGAGCAAGCTCTCTCTTGGCACTTTGGATGTGGGACATACAGCGAGATGTTTGCTGCTTTTGCGTTTGGCTGTTGGGAGATTTACAGCACAAAGATATCTAGTTGATTTGAAGCAGTTCCGAGAAAGTCTAAACATAATCGCCACTTCTCCCTCCTGGCACTTTCCATGTGGAGATATAGCAGGATGTATATTGGTTTTGAGGACAACTCAATGGACAGTGTAGGGAGAAAAGTTCCTGGCTCCTTGAATGCCGTTCCTGGAGACACTGCGATCAATGAGGGAGATATGTCAAGATGTGTGTTGGTTTTGAGGACGGCTCTCTGGAGAGTCTTAGCAAAGAGAGTCACAGGGATAATCAGAGCAATTCTCAGAGACACTGAGAACAAGCTCGACAATTCCCTCCTGGCACTTTCCCTGTAGGAGATACCGCAAGACGTTTCTGTAGATTGGGCACAGCGCTCTGCAGGGTGTTAGCAGAGACTTTCCCGGGACAGTGAAACCCTATGTCAGAGACACTGAGAAGAAGCCCCAATGTTCCCTCCAGGCACTTTCAGTGTGGGTGCCTTCTCCACGTGGTTCCTGGTTTCCCTGCAGCGCTGAAGAGAATGTTAGCAAAGAGGTAACCGCACAGCGAAAACAGTACTCAAAGACAGGGAGAGCAAGCTCTCTCTTGGCACTTTGGATGTGGGACATACAGCGAGATGTTTGCTGCTTTTGCGTTTGGCTGTTGGGAGATTTACAGCACAAAGATATCTAGTTGATTTGAAGCAGTTCCGAGAAAGTCTAAACATAATCGCCACTTCTCCCTCCTGGCACTTTCCATGTGGGAGATATAGCAGGATGTATATTGGTTTTGAGGACAACTCAATGGACAGTGTAGGGAGAAAAGTTCCTGGCTCCTTGAATGCCGTTCCTGGAGACACTGCGATCAATGAGGGAGATATGTCAAGATGTGTGTTGGTTTTGAGGACGGCTCTCTGGAGAGTCTTAGCAAAGAGGTCACAGGGATAATCAGAGCAATTCTCAGAGACACTGAGAACAAGATGGACAGTTCCCTCCTGGCACTTTCCCTGTAGGAGATACCGCAAGACGTTTCTGTAGATTGGGCACAGCGCTCTGCAGGGTGTTAGCAGAGACTTTCCCGGGACAGTGAAACCCTATGTCAGAGACACTGAGAAGAAGCCCCAATGTTCCCTCCAGCACTTTCAGTGTGGGTGCCTTCTCCACGTGGTTCCTGGTTTCCCTGCAGCGCTGAAGAGAATGTTAGCAAAGAGGTAACCGGCACAGCGAAAACAGTACTCAAAGACAGGGAGAGCAAGCTCTCTCTTGGCACTTTGGATGTGGGACATACAGCGAGATGTTTGCTGCTTTTGCGTTTGGCTGTTGGGAGATTTACAGCACAAAGATATCTAGTTGATTTGAAGCAGTTCCGAGAAAGTCTAAACAATATCGCCACTTCTCCCTCCTGGCACTTTCCATGTGGGAGATATAGCAGGATGTATATTGGTTTTGAGGACAACTCAATGGACAGTGTAGGGAGAAAAAGTTCCTGGCTCCTTGAATGCCGTTCCTGGAGACACTGCGATCAATGAGGGAGATATGTCAAGATGTGTGTTGGTTTTGAGGACGGCTCTCTGGAGAGTCTTAGCAAAGAGGTCACAGGGATAATCAGAGCAATTCTCAGAGACACTGAGAACAAGATGGACAGTTCCCTCCTGGCACTTTCCCTGTAGGAGATACCGCAAGACGTTTCTGTAGATTGGGCACAGCGCTCTGCAGGGTGTTAGCAGAGACTTTCCCGGGACAGTGAAACCCTATGTCAGAGACACTGAGAAGAAGCCCCAATGTTCCCTCCAGGCACTTTCAGTGTGGGTGCCTTCTCCACGTGGTTCCTGGTTTCCCTGCAGCGCTGAAGAGAATGTTAGCAAAGAGGTAACCGGCACAGCGAAAACAGTACTCAAAGACAGGGAGAGCAAGCTCTCTCTTGGCACTTTGGATGTGGGACATACAGCGAGATGTTTGCTGCTTTTGCGTTTGGCTGTTGGGAGATTTACAGCACAAAGATATCTAGTTGATTTGAAGCAGTTCCGAGAAAGTCTAAACATAATCGCCACTTCTCCCTCCTGGCACTTTCCATGTGGGAGATATAGCAGGATGTATATTGGTTTTGAGGACAACTCAATGGACAGTGTAGGGAGAAAAGTTCCTGGCTCCTTGAATGCCGTTCCTGGAGACACTGCGATCAATGAGGGAGATATGTCAAGATGTGTGTTGGTTTTGAGGACGGCTCTCTGGAGAGTCTTAGCAAAGAGGTCACAGGATAATCAGAGCAATTCTCAGAGACACTGAGAACAAGATGGACAGTTCCCTCCTGGCACTTTCCCTGTAGGAGATACCGCAAGACGTTTCTGTAGATTGGGCACAGCGCTCTGCAGGGTGTTAGCAGAGACTTTCCCGGGACAGTGAAACCCTATGTCAGAGACACTGAGAAGAAGCCCCAATGTTCCCTCCAGGCACTTTCAGTGTGGGTGCCTTCTCCACGTGGTTCCTGTTTCCCTGCAGCGCTGAAGAGAATGTTAGCAAAGAGGTAACCGGCACAGCGAAAACAGTACTCAAAGACAGGGAGAGCAAGCTCTCTCTTGGCACTTTGGATGTGGGACATACAGCGAGATGTTTGCTGCTTTTGCGTTTGGCTGTTGGGAGATTTACAGCACAAAGATATCTAGTTGATTTGAAGCAGTTCCGAGAAAGTCTAAACATAATCGCCACTTCTCCCTCCTGGCACTTTCCATGTGGGAGATATAGCAGGATGTATATTGGTTTTGAGGACAACTCAATGGACAGTGTAGGGAGAAAAGTTCCTGGCTCCTTGAATGCCGTTCCTGGAGACACTGCGATCAATGAGGGAGATATGTCAAGATGTGTGTTGGTTTTGAGGACGGCTCTCTGGAGAGTCTTAGCAAAGAGGTCACAGGGATAATCAGAGCAATTCTCAGAGACACTGAGAACAAGATGGACAGTTCCCTCCTGGCACTTTCCCTGTAGGAGATACCGCAAGACGTTTCTGTAGATTGGGCACAGCGCTCTGCAGGGTGTTAGCAGAGACTTTCCCGGGACAGTGAAACCCTATGTCAGAGACACTGAGAAGAAGCCCCAATGTTCCCTCCAGGCACTTTCAGTGTGGGTTGCCTTCTCCACGTGGTTCCTGGTTTCCCTGCAGCGCTGAAGAGAATGTTAGCAAAGAGGTAACCGGCACAGCGAAAACAGTACTCAAAGACAGGAGAGCAAGCTCTCTCTTGGCACTTTGGATGTGGGACATACAGCGAGATGTTTGCTGCTTTTGCGTTTGGCTGTTGGGAGATTTACAGCACAAAGATATCTAGTTGATTTGAAGCAGTTCCGAGAAAGTCTAAACATAATCGCCACTTCTCCCTCCTGGCACTTTCCATGTGGGAGATATAGCAGGATGTATATTGGTTTTGAGCGACAACTCAATGGACAGTGTAGGGAGAAAAGTTCCTGGCTCCTTGAATGCCGTTCCTGGAGACACTGCGATCAATGAGGGAGATATGTCAAGATGTGTGTTGGTTTTGAGGACGGCTCTCTGGAGAGTCTTAGCAAAGAGGTCACAGGGATAATCAGAGCAATTCTCAGAGACACTGAGAACAAGATGGACAGTTCCCTCCTGGCACTTTCCCTGTAGGAGATACCGCAAGACGTTTCTGTAGATTGGGCACAGCGCTCTGCAGGGTGTTAGCAGAGACTTTCCCGGGACAGTGAAACCCTATGTCAGAGACACTGAGAAGAAGCCCCAATGTTCCCTCCAGGCACTTTCAGTGTGGGTGCCTTCTCCACGTGGTTCCTGGTTTCCCTGCAGCGCTGAAGAGAATGTTAGCAAAGAGGTAACCGGCACAGCGAAAACAGTACTCAAAGACAGGGAGAGCAAGCTCTCTCTTGGCACTTTGGATGTGGGACATACAGCGAGATGTTTGCTGCTTTTGCGTTTGGCTGTTGGGAGATTTACAGCACAAAGATATCTAGTTGATTTGAAGCAGTTCCGAGAAAGTCTAAACATAATCGCCACTTCTCCCTCCTGGCACTTTCCATGTGGGAGATATAGCAGGATGTATATTGGTTTTGAGGACAACTCAATGGACAGTGTAGGGAGAAAAGTTCCTGGCTCCTTGAATGCCGTTCCTGGAGACACTGCGATCAATGAGGGAGATATGTCAAGATGTGTGTTGGTTTTGAGGACGGCTCTCTGGAGAGTCTTAGCAAAGAGGTCACAGGGATAATCAGAGCAATTCTCAGAGACACTGAGAACAAGATGGACAGTTCCCTCCTGGCACTTTCCCTGTAGGAGATACCGCAAGACGTTTCTGTAGATTGGGCACAGCGCTCTGCAGGGTGTTAGCAGAGACTTTCCCGGGACAGTGAAACCCTATGTCAGAGACACTGAGAAGAAGCCCCAATGTTCCCTCCAGGCACTTTCAGTGTGGGTGCCTTCTCCACGTGGTTCCTGGTTTCCCTGCAGCGCTGAAGAGAATGTTAGCAAAGAGGTAACCGGCACAGCGAAAACAGTACTCAAAGACAGGGAGAGCAAGCTCTCTCTTGGCACTTTGGATGTGGGACATACAGCGAGATGTTTGCTGCTTTTGCGTTTGGCTGTTGGGAGATTTACAGCACAAAGATATCTAGTTGATTTGAAGCAGTTCCGAGAAAGTCTAAACATAATCGCCACTTCTCCCTCCTGGCACTTTCCATGTGGGAGATATAGCAGGATGTATATTGGTTTTGAGGACAACTCAATGGACAGTGTAGGGAGAAAAGTTCCTGGCTCCTTGAATGCCGTTCCTGGAGACACTGCGATCAATGAGGGAGATATGTCAAGATGTGTGTTGGTTTGAGGACGGCTCTCTGGAGAGTCTTAGCAAAGAGGTCACAGGGATAATCAGAGCAATTCTCAGAGACACTGAGAACAAGATGGACAGTTCCCTCCTGGCACTTTCCCTGTAGGAGATACCGCAAGACGTTTTCTGTAGATTGGCACAGCGCTCTGCAGGGTGTTAGCAGAGACTTTCCCGGGACAGTGAAAACCCTATGTCAGAGACACTGAGAAGAAGCCCCAATGTTCCCTCCAGGCACTTTCAGTGTGGGTGCCTTCTCCACGTGGTTCCTGGTTCTCCCCTGCAGCGCTGAAGAGAATGTTAGCAAAGAGGTAACCGGCACAGCGAAAACAGTACTCAAAGACAGGGAGAGCAAGCTCTCTCTTGGCACTTTGGATGTGGGACATACAGCGAGATGTTTGCTGCTTTTGCGTTTGGCTGTTGGGAGATTTACAGCACAAAGATATCTAGTTGATTTGAAGCAGTTCCGAGAAAGTCTAAACATAATCGCCACTTCTCCCTCCTGGCACTTTCCATGTGGGAGATATAGCAGGATGTATATTGGTTTTGAGGACAACTCAATGGACAGTGTAGGGAGAAAAGTTCCTGGCTCCTTGAATGCCGTTCCTGGAGACACTGCGATCAATGAGGGAGATATGTCAAGATGTGTGTTGGTTTTGAGGACGGCTCTCTGGAGAGTCTTAGCAAAGAGGTCACAGGGATAATCAGAGCAATTCTCAGAGACACTGAGAACAAGATGGACAGTTCCCTCCTGGCACTTTCCCTGTAGGAGATACCGCAAGACGTTTCTGTAGATTGGGCACAGCGCTCTGCAGGGTGTTAGCAGAGACTTTCCCGGGACAGTGAAACCCTATGTCAGAGACACTGAGAAGAAGCCCCAATGTTCCCTCCAGGCACTTTCAGTGTGGGTGCCTTCTCCACGTGGTTCCTGGTTTCCCTGCAGCGCTGAAGAGAATGTTAGCAAAGAGGTAACCGGCACAGCGAAAACAGTACTCAAAGACAGGGAGAGCAAGCTCTCTCTTGGCACTTTGGATGTGGGACATACAGCGAGATGTTTGCTGCTTTTGCGTTTGGCTGTTGGGAGATTTACAGCACAAAGATATCTAGTTGATTTGAAGCAGTTCGAGAAAGTCTAAACATAATCGCCACTTCTCCCTCCTGGCCACTTTCCATGTGGGAGATATAGCAGGATGTATATTGGTTTTGAGGACAACTCAATGGACAGTGTAGGGAGAAAAGTTCCTGGCTCCTTGAATGCCGTTCCTGGCAGACACTGCGATCAATGTGGGAGATATGTCAAGATGTGTGTTGTTTTGAGGACGGCTCTCTGGAGAGTCTTAGCAAAGAGGTCACAGGATAATCAGAGCAATTCTCAGAGACACTGAGAACAAGATGGACAGTTCCCTCCTGGCACCTTTCCTGTAGAGAGATACCGCAAGACGTTTTCTGTAGATTGGGCCACAGCGCTCTGCAGGGGTGTTAGCAGAGACTTTCCCGGGACAGTGAAACCCTATGTCAGAGACACTGAGAAGAAGCCCCCAATGTTCCCTCCAGGCACTTTCAGTGTGGGTGCCTTCTCCACGTGGTTCCTGGTTTCCCTGCAGCGCTGAAGAGAATGTTAGCAAAGAGGTAACCGGCACAGCGAAAACAGTACTCAAAGACAGGGAGAGCAAGCTCTCTCTTGGCACTTTGGATGTGGGACATACAGCGAGATGTTTGCTGCTTTTGCGTTTGGCTGTTGGGAGATTTACAGCACAAAGATATCTAGTTGATTTGAAGCAGTTCCGAGAAGTCTAAACATAATCGCCACTTCTCCCTCCTGAGCACTTTCCATGTGGGAGATATAGCAGGATGTATATTGGTTTTGAGGACAACTCAATGGACAGTGTAGGGAGAAAAGTTCCTGGCTCCTTGAATGCCGTTCCTGGAGACACTGCGATCAATGAGGGAGATATGTCAAGATGTGTGTTGGTTTTGAGGACGGCTCTCTGGAGAGTCTTAGCAAAGAGGTCACAGGGATAATCAGAGCAATTCTCAGAGACACTGAGAACAAGATCGACAGTTCCCTCCTGGCACTTTCCCTGTAGGAGATACCGCAAGACGTTTCTGTAGATTGGGCACAGCGCTCTGCAGGGTGTTAGCAGAGACTTTCCCGGGACAGTGAAACCCTATGTCAGAGACACTGAGAAGAAGCCCCAATGTTCCCTCCAGGCACTTTCAGTGTGGGTGCCTTCTCCACGTGGTTCCTGGTTTCCCTGCAGCGCTGAAGAGAATGTTAGCAAGAGGTAACCGGCACAGCGAAAACAGTACTCAAAGACAGGGAGAGCAAGCTCTCTCCTTGGCACTTTGGATGTGGGACATACAGCGAGATGTTTGCTGCTTTTGCGTTTGGCTGCTTGGGAGATTTACAGCACAAAGATATCTAGTTGATTTGAAGCAGTTCCGAGAAAGTCTAAACATAATCGCCCACTTCTCCCTCCTGGCACTTTCCATGTGGGAGATATAGCAGGATGTATATTGGTTTTGAGGACAACTCAATGGACAGTGTAGGGAGAAAAGTTCCTGGCTCCTTGAATGCCGTTCCTGGAGACACTGCGATCAATGAGGGAGATATGTCAAGATGTGTGTTGGTTTTGAGGACGGCTCTCTGGGAGAGTCTTAGCAAAGAGGTCACAGGGATAATCAGAGCAATTCTCAGAGACACTGAGAACAAGATGGACAGTTCCCTCCTGGCACTTTCCCTGTAGGAGATACCGCAAGACGTTTCTGTAGATTGGGCACAGCGCTCTGCAGGGTGTTAGCAGAGACTTTCCGGGACAGTGAAACCCTATGTCAGAGACACTGAGAAGAAGCCCCAATGTTCCCTCCAGGCACTTTCAGTGTGGGTGCCTTCTCCACGTGGTTCCTGGTTTCCCTGCAGCGCTGAAGAGAATGTTAGCAAAGAGGTAACCGGCACAGCGAAAACAGTACTCAAAGACAGGGAGAGCAAGCTCTCTCTTGGCACTTTGGATGTGGGACATACAGCGAGATGTTTGCTGCTTTTGCGTTTGGCTGTTGGGAGATTTACAGCACAAAGATATCTAGTTGATTTGAAGCAGTTCCGAGAAAGTCTAAACATAATCGCCACTTCTCCCTCCTGGCACTTTCCATGTGGGAGATATAGCAGGATGTATATTGGTTTTGAGGACAACTCAATGGACAGTGTAGGGAGAAAAGTTCCTGGCTCCTTGAATGCCGTTCCTGGAGACACTGCGATCAATGAGGGAGATATGTCAAGATGTGTGTTGGTTTTGAGGACGGCTCCTGGAGAGTCTTAGCAAAGAGGTCACAGGGATAATCAGAGCAATTCTCAGAGACACTGAGAACAAGATGGACCAGTTCCCTCCTGGCACTTTCCCTGTAGGAGATACCGCAAGACGTTTCTGTAGATTGGGCACAGCGCTCTGCAGGGTGTTAGCAGAGACTTTCCCGGGACAGTGAAACCCTATGTCAGAGACACTGAGAAGAAGCCCCCAATGTTCCCTCCAGGCACTTTCAGTGTGGGTGCCTTCTCCACGTGGTTCCTGGTTTCCCTGCAGCGCTGAAGAGAATGTTAGCAAAGAGGTAACCGGCACAGCGAAAACAGTACTCAAAGACAGGGAGAGCAAGCTCTCTCTTGGCACTTTGGATGTGGGACATACAGCGAGATGTTTGCTGCTTTTGCGTTTGGCTGTTGGGAGATTTACAGCACAAAGATATCTAGTTGATTTGAAGCAGTTCCGAGAAAGTCTAAACATAATCGCCACTTCTCCCTCCTGGCACTTTCCATGTGGGAGATATAGCAGGATGTATATTGGTTTTGAGGACAACTCAATGGACAGTGTAGGGAGAAAAGTTCCTGGGCTCCTTGAATGCCGTTCCTGGAGACACTGCGATCAATGAGGGAGATATGTCAAGATGTGTGTTGGTTTTGAGGACGGCTCTCTGGAGAGTCTTAGCAAAGAGGTCACAGGGATAATCAGAGCAATTCTCAGAGACACTGAGAACAAGATGGACAGTTCCCTCCTGGCACTTTCCCTGTAGGAGATACCGCAAGACGTTTCTGTAGATTGGGCACAGCGCTCTGCAGGGTGTTAGCAGAGACTTTCCCGGACAGTGAAACCCTATGTCAGAGACACTGAGAAGAAGCCCCAATGTTCCCTCCAGGCACTTTCAGTGTGGGTGCCTTCTCCACGTGGTTCCTGGTTTCCCTGCAGCGCTGAGAGAATGTTAGCAAAGAGGTAACCGGCACAGCTGAAAACAGTACTCAAAGACAGGGAGAGCAAGCTCTCTCTTGGCACTTTGGATGTGGGACATACAGCGAGATGTTTGCTGCTTTTGCGTTTGGCTGTTGGGAGACTTTTACAGCACAAAGATATCTAGTTGATTTGAAGCAGTGTCCGAGAAAGTCTAAACATAATCGCCACTTCTCCCTCCTGGCACTTTCCATGTGGGAGATATAGCAGGATGTATATTGGTTTTGAGGACAACTCAATGGAGAGTGTAGGAGAAAAGTTCCTGGCTCTTGAATGCCGTTCCTGGAGACACTGCGATCAATGAGGGAGATATGTCAAGATGTGTGTTTGTTTTGAGGACGGCTCTCTGGAGAGTCTTAGCAAAGAGGTCACAGGGATAATCAGAGCAATTCTCAGAGACACTGAGAACAAGCTCGACAATTCCCTCCTGGCACTTCCCTGTAGGAGATACGCAAGACGTTTCTGTAGATTGGGCACAGCGCTTCTGCAGGGTGTTAGCAGAGACTTTCCCGGGACAGTGAAACCCTATGTCAGAGACACTGAGAAGAAGCCCCAATGTTCCCTCCAGGCCACTTTCAGTGTGGGTGCCTTCTCCACGTGGTTCCTGGTTTCCCTGCAGCGCTGAAGAGAATGTTAGCAAAGAGGTAACCGGCACAGCGAAAACAGTACTCAAAGACAGGGAGAGCAAGCTCTCTCTTGGCACTTTGGATGTGGGACATACAGCGAGATGTTTGCTGCTTTTGCGTTTGGCTGTTGGGAGATTTACAGCACAAAGATATCTAGTTGATTTGAAGCAGTTCCGAGAAAGTCTAAAACATAATCGCCACTTCTCCCTCCTGGCACTTTCCATGTGGGAGATATAGCAGGATGTCTATTGGTTTTGAGGACAACTCAATGACAGTGTAGGGAGAAAGTTCCTGGCTCCTTGAATGCCGTTCCTGGAGACACTGCGATCAATGAGGGAGATATGTCAAGATGTGTGTTGGTTTGAGGACGGCTCTCTGGAGAGTCTTAGCAAAGAGGTCACAGGGATAATCAGAGCAATTCTCAGAGACACTGAGAACAAGATGGACAGTTCCCTCCTGGCACTTTCCCTGTAGGAGATACCGCGCCAAGACGTTTCTGTAGATTCGGGCACAGCGCTCTGCCAGGGTGTTAGCAGAGACTTTCCCGGGACAGTGAACCCTATGTCAGAGACACTGAGAAGAAGCCCCAATGTTCCCTCCAGGCACTTTCAGCTGTGGGTGCCTTCTCCACGTGGTCCTGGTTTCCCTGCAGCGCTGAAGAGAATGTTAGCAAAGAGGTAACCGGCACAGCGAAAACAGTACTCAAAGACAGGGAGAGCAAGCTCTCTCTGGCACTTTGGATGTGGGACAAGATGTTTGCTGCTTTTGCGTTTGGCTGTTGGGAGATTTACAGCACAAAGATATCTAGTTGATTTGAAGCAGTTCCGAGAAAGTCTAAACATAATCGCCACTTCTCCCCTCCTGGCACTTTCCATGTGGGAGATATAGCAGGATGTATATTGGTTTGAGGACAACTCAATGGACAGTGTAGGAGAAAAGTTCCTGGCTCCTTGAATGCCGTTCCTGGAGACACTGCGATCAATGTGGGAGATATGTCAAGATGTGTGTTTGTTTTGAGGACGGCTCTCTGGAGAGTCTTAGCAAAGAGGTCACAGGATAATCAGAGCAATTCTCAGAGACACTGAGAACAAGATGGACAGTTCCCTCCTGCACTTTCCCTGTAGGAGATACCGCAAGACGTTTCTGTAGATTGGGCACAGCGCTCTGCAGGGTGTTAGCAGAGACTTTCCCGGGACAGTGAAACCCTATGTCAGAGACACTGAGAAGAAGCCCCAATGTTCCCTCCAGGCACTTTCAGTGTGGGTGCCTTCTCCACGTGGTTCCTGGTTTCCCTGCAGCGCTGAAGAGAATGTTAGCAAAGAGGTAACCGGCACAGCGAAAACAGTACTCAAAGACAGGGAGAGCAAGCTCTCTCTTGGCACTTTGGATGTGGGACATACAGCGAGATGTTTGCTGCTTTTGCGTTTGGCTGTTGGGAGATTTACAGCACAAAGATATCTAGTTGATTTGAAGCAGTTCCGAGAAAGTCTAAACATAATCGCCACTTCTCCCTCCTGGCACTTTCCATGTGGGAGATATAGCAGGATGTATATTGGTTTTGAGGACAACTCAATGGACAGTGTAGGGAGAAAAGTTCCTGGCTCCTTGAATGCCGTTCCTGGAGACACTGCGATCAATGTGGAGATATGTCAAGATGTGTGTTGGTTTTGAGGACGGCTCTCTGGAGAGTCTTAGCAAAGAGGTCACAGGGATAATCAGAGCAATTCTCAGAGACACTGAGAACAAGATGGACAGTTCCCTCCTGGCACTTTCCCTGTAGGAGATACCGCAAGACGTTTCTGTAGATTGGGCACAGCGCTCTGCAGGGTGTTAGCAGAGACTTTCCCGGGACAGTGAAACCCTATGTCAGAGACACTGAGAAGAAGCCCCAATGTTCCCTCCAGGCACTTTCAGTGTGGGTGCCTTCTCCACGTGGTTCCTGGTTTCCCTGCAGCGCTGAAGAGAATGTTAGCAAAGAGGTAACCGGCACAGCGAAAACAGTACTCAAAGACAGGGAGAGCAAGCTCTCTCTTGGCACTTTGGATGTGGGACATACAGCGAGATGTTTGCTGCTTTTGCGTTTGGCTGTTGGGAGATTTACAGCACAAAGATATCTAGTTGATTTGAAGCAGTTCCGAGAAAGTCTAAAATAATCGCCACTTCTCCCTCCTGGCACTTTCCATGTGGGAGATATAGCAGGATGTATATTGGTTTTGAGGACAACTCAATGGACAGTGTAGGGAGAAAAGTTCCTGGCTCCTTGAATGCCGTTCCTGGAGACACTGCGATCAATGTGGGAGATATGTCAAGATGTGTGTTGGTTTGAGGACGGCTCTCTGGAGAGTCTTAGCAAAGAGGTCACAGGGATAATCAGAGCAATTCTCAGAGACACTGAGAACAAGATGGACAGTTCCCTCCTGGCACTTTCCCTGTAGGAGATACCGCAAGACGTTTCTGTAGATTGGGCACAGCGCTCTGCAGGGTGTTAGCAGAGACTTTCCGGGACAGTGAAACCCTATGTCAGAGACACTGAGAAGAAGCCCAATGTTCCCTCCAGGCACTTTCAGTGTGGGTGCCTTCTCCACGTGGTTCCTGGTTTCCCTGCAGCGCTGAAGAGAATGTTAGCAAAGAGGTAACCGGCACAGCGAAAACAGTACTCAAAGACAGGGAGAGCAAGCTCTCTCTTGGCACTTTGGATGTGGGACATACAGCGAGATGTTTGCTGCTTTTGCGTTTGGCTGTTGGGAGATTTACAGCACAAAGATATCTAGTTGATTTGAAGCAGTTCCGAGAAAGTCTAAACATAATCGCCACTTCTCCCTCCTGGCACTTTCCATGTGGAGATATAGCAGGATGTATATTGGTTTTGAGGACAACTCAATGGACAGTGTAGGGAGAAAAGTTCCTGGCTCCTTGAATGCCGTTCCTGGAGACACTGCGATCAATGTGGGAGATATGTCAAGATGTGTGTTGGTTTTGAGGACGGCTCTCTGGAGAGTCTTAGCAAAGAGGTCACAGGGATAATCAGAGCAATTCTCAGAGACACTGAGAACAAGATGGACAGTTCCCTCCTGGCACTTTCCCTGTAGGAGATACCGCAAGACGTTTCTGTAGATTGGGCACAGCGCTCTGCAGGGTGTTAGCAGAGACTTTCCCGGGACAGTGAAACCCTATGTCAGAGACACTGAGAAGAAGCCCCAATGTTCCCTCCAGGCACTTTCAGTGTGGGTGCCTTCTCCACGTGGTTCCTGGTTTCCCTGCAGCGCTGAAGAGAATGTTAGCAAAGAGGTAACCGGCACAGCGAAAACAGTACTCAAAGACAGGGAGAGCAAGCTCTCTCTTGGCACTTTGGATGTGGGACATACAGCGAGATGTTTGCTGCTTTTGCGTTTGGCTGTTGGGAGATTTACAGCACAAAGATATCTAGTTGATTTGAAGCAGTTCCGAGAAAGTCTAAACATAATCGCCACTTCTCCCTCCTGGCACTTTCCATGTGGGAGATATAGCAGGATGTATATTGGTTTTGAGGACAACTCAATGGACAGTGTAGGGAGAAAAGTTCCTGGCTCCTTGAATGCCGTTCCTGGAGACACTGCGATCAATGTGGGAGATATGTCAAGATGTGTGTTGGTTTTGAGGACGGCTCTCTGGAGAGTCTTAGCAAAGAGGTCACAGGGATAATCAGAGCAATTCTCAGAGACACTGAGAACAAGATGGACAGTTCCCTCCTGGCACTTTCCCTGTAGGAGATACCGCAAGACGTTTCTGTAGATTGGGCACAGCGCTCTGCAGGGTGTTAGCAGAGACTTTCCCGGGACAGTGAAACCCTATGTCAGAGACACTGAGAAGAAGCCCCAATGTTCCCTCCAGGCACTTTCAGTGTGGGTGCCTTCTCCACGTGGTTCCTGGTTTCCCTGCAGCGCTGAAGAGAATGTTAGCAAAGAGGTAACCGGCACAGCGAAAACAGTACTCAAAGACAGGGAGAGCAAGCTCTCTCTTGGCACTTTGGATGTGGGACATACAGCGAGATGTTTGCTGCTTTTGCGTTTGGCTGTTGGGAGATTTACAGCACAAAGATATCTAGTTGATTTGAAGCAGTTCCGAGAAAGTCTAAACATAATCGCCACTTCTCCCTCCTGGCACTTTCCATGTGGGAGATATAGCAGGATGTATATTGGTTTTGAGGACAACTCAATGGACAGTGTAGGGAGAAAAGTTCCTGGCTCCTTGAATGCCGTTCCTGGAGACACTGCGATCAATGTGGGAGATATGTCAAGATGTGTGTTGGTTTTGAGGACGGCTCTCTGGAGAGTCTTAGCAAAGAGGTCACAGGGATAATCAGAGCAATTCTCAGAGACACTGAGAACAAGATGGACAGTTCCCTCCTGGCACTTTCCCTGTAGGAGATACCGCAAGACGTTTCTGTAGATTGGGCACAGCGCTCTGCAGGGTGTTAGCAGAGACTTTCCCGGGACAGTGAAACCCTATGTCAGAGACACTGAGAAGAAGCCCCAATGTTCCCTCCAGGCACTTTCAGTGTGGGTGCCTTCTCCACGTGGTTCCTGGTTTCCCTGCAGCGCTGAAGAGAATGTTAGCAAAGAGGTAACCGGCACAGCGAAAACAGTACTCAAAGACAGGGAGAGCAAGCTCTCTCTTGGCACTTTGGATGTGGGACATACAGCGAGATGTTTGCTGCTTTTGCGTTTGGCTGTTGGGAGATTTACAGCACAAAGATATCTAGTTGATTTGAAGCAGTTCCGAGAAAGTCTAAACATAATCGCCACTTCTCCCTCCTGGCACTTTCCATGTGGGAGATATAGCAGGATGTATATTGGTTTTGAGGACAACTCAATGGACAGTGTAGGGAGAAAGTTCCTGGCTCCTTGAATGCCGTTCCTGGAGACACTGCGATCAATGAGGGAGATATGTCAAGATGTGTGTTGGTTTTGAGGACGCTCTCTGGAGAGTCTTAGCAAAGAGGTCACAGGGATAATCAGAGCAATTCTCAGAGACACTGAGAACAAGATGGACAGTTCCCTCCTGGCACTTTCCCTGTAGGAGATACCGCAAGACGTTTCTGTAGATTGGGCACAGCGCTCTGCAGGGTGTTAGCAGAGACTTTCCCGGGACAGTGAAACCCTATGTCAGAGACACTGAGAAGAAGCCCCAATGTTCCCTCCAGGCACTTTCAGTGTGGGTGCCTTCTCCACGTGGTTCCTGGTTTCCCTGCAGCGCTGAAGAGAATGTTAGCAAAGAGGTAACCGGCACAGCGAAAACAGTACTCAAAGACAGGGAGAGCAAGCTCTCTCTTGGCACTTTGGATGTGGGACATACAGCGAGATGTTTGCTGCTTTTGCGTTTGGCTGTTGGAGATTTACAGCACAAAGATATCTAGTTGATTTGAAGCAGTTCCGAGAAAGTCTAAACATAATCGCCACTTCTCCCTCCTGGCACTTTCCATGTGGGAGATATAGCAGGATGTATATTGGTTTTGAGGACAACTCAATGACAGTGTAGGGAGAAAAGTTCCTGGCTCCTTGAATGCCGTTCCTGGAGACACTGCGATCAATGTGGGAGATATGTCAAGATGTGTGTTGGTTTTGAGGACGGCTCTCTGGAGAGTCTTAGCAAAGAGGTCACAGGGATAATCAGAGCAATTCTCAGAGACACTGAGAACAAGCTCGACAGTTCCCTCCTGGCACTTTCCCTGTAGGAGATACCGCAAGACGTTTCTGTAGATTGGGCACAGCGCTCTGCAGGGTGTTAGCAGAGACTTTCCCGGGACAGTGAAACCCTATGTCAGAGACACTGAGAAGAAGCCCCAATGTTCCCTCCAGGCACTTTCAGTGTGGGTGCCTTCTCCACGTGGTTCCTGGTTTCCCTGCAGCGCTGAAGAGAATGTTAGCAAAGACGTAACCGGCACAGCGAAAACAGTACTCAAAGACAGGGAGAGCAAGCTCTCTCTTGGCACTTTGGATGTGGGACATACAGCGAGATGTTTGCTGCTTTTGCGTTTGGCTGTTGGGAGATTTACAGCACAAAGATATCTAGTTGATTTGAAGCAGTTCCGAGAAAGTCTAAACATAATCGCCACTTCTCCCTCCTGGCACTTTCCATGTGGGAGATATAGCTGGATGTATATTGGTTTTGAGGACAACTCAATGGACAGTGTAGGGAGAAAAGTTCCTGGCTCCTTGAATGCCGTTCCTGGAGACACTGCGATCAATGAGGGAGATATGTCAAGATGTGTGTTGGTTTTGAGGACGGCTCTCTGGAGAGTCTTAGCAAAGAGGTCACAGGGATAATCAGAGCAATTCTCAGAGACACTGAGAACAAGATGGACAGTTCCCTCCTGGCACTTTCCCTGTAGGAGATACCGCAAGACGTTTCTGTAGATTGGGCACAGCGCTCTGCAGGGTGTTAGCAGAGACTTTCCCGGGACAGTGAAACCCTATGTCAGAGACACTGAGAAGAAGCCCCAATGTTCCCTCCACGCACTTTCAGTGTGGGTGCCTTCTCCACGTGGTTCCTGGTTTCCCTGCAGCGCTGAAGAGAATGTTAGCAAAGAGGTAACCGGCACAGCGAAAACAGTACTCAAAGACAGGGAGAGCAAGCTCTCTCTTGGCACTTTGGATGTGGGACATACAGCGAGATGTTTGCTGCTTTTGCGTTTGGCTGTTGGGAGATTTACAGCACAAAGATATCTAGTTGATTTGAAGCAGTTCCGAGAAAGTCTAAACATAATCGCCACTTCTCCCTCCTGGCACTTTCCATGTGGGAGATATAGCAGGATGTATATTGGTTTTGAGGACAACTCAATGGACAGTGTAGGGAGAAAAGTTCCTGGCTCCTTGAATGCCGTTCCTGGAGACACTGCGATCAATGTGGGAGATATGTCAAGATGTGTGTTGGTTTTGAGGACGGCTCTCTGGAGAGTCTTAGCAAAGAGGTCACAGGGATAATCAGAGCAATTCTCAGAGACACTGAGAACAAGATGGACAGTTCCCTCCTGGCACTTTCCCTGTAGGAGATACCGCAAGACGTTTCTGTAGATTGGGCACAGCGCTCTGCAGGGTGTTAGCAGAGACTTTCCCGGGACAGTGAAACCCTATGTCAGAGACACTGAGAAGAAGCCCCAATGTTCCCTCCAGGCACTTTCAGTGTGGGTGCCTTCTCCACGTGGTTCCTGGTTTCCCTGCAGCGCTGAAGAGAATGTTAGCAAAGAGGTAACCGGCACAGCGAAAACAGTACTCAAAGACAGGGAGAGCAAGCTCTCTCTTGGCACTTTGGATGTGGGACATACAGCGAGATGTTTGCTGCTTTTGCGTTTGGCTGTTGGGAGATTTACAGCACAAAGATATCTAGTTGATTTGAAGCAGTTCCGAGAAAGTCTAAACATAATCGCCACTTCTCCCTCCTGGCACTTTCCATGTGGGAGATATAGCAGGATGTATATTGGTTTTGAGGACAACTCAATGGACAGTGTAGGGAGAAAAGTTCCTGGCTCCTTGAATGCCGTTCCTGGAGACACTGCGATCAATGTGGGAGATATGTCAAGATGTGTGTTGGTTTTGAGGACGGCTCTCTGGAGAGTCTTAGCAAAGAGGTCACAGGGATAATCAGAGCAATTCTCAGAGACACTGAGAACAAGATGGACAGTTCCCTCCTGGCACTTTCCCTGTAGGAGATACCGCAAGACGTTTCTGTAGATTGGGCACAGCGCTCTGCAGGGTGTTAGCAGAGACTTTCCCGGGACAGTGAAACCCTATGTCAGAGACACTGAGAAGAAGCCCCAATGTTCCCTCCAGGCACTTTCAGTGTGGGTGCCTTCTCCACGTGGTTCCTGGTTTCCCTGCAGCGCTGAAGAGAATGTTAGCAAAGAGGTAACCGGCACAGCGAAAACAGTACTCAAAGACAGGGAGAGCAAGCTCTCTCTTGGCACTTTGGATGTGGGACATACAGCGAGATGTTTGCTGCTTTTGCGTTTGGCTGTTGGGAGATTTACAGCACAAAGATATCTAGTTGATTTGAAGCAGTTCCGAGAAAGTCTAAACATAATCGCCACTTCTCCCTCCTGGCACTTTCCATGTGGGAGATATAGCAGGATGTATATTGGTTTTGAGGACAACTCAATGGACAGTGTAGGGAGAAAAGTTCCTGGCTCCTTGAATGCCGTTCCTGGAGACACTGCGATCAATGTGGGAGATATGTCAAGATGTGTGTTGGTTTTGAGGACGGCTCTCTGGAGAGTCTTAGCAAAGAGGTCACAGGGATAATCAGAGCAATTCTCAGAGACACTGAGAACAAGATGGACAGTTCCCTCCTGGCACTTTCCCTGTAGGAGATACCGCAAGACGTTTCTGTAGATTGGGCACAGCGCTCTGCAGGGTGTTAGCAGAGACTTTCCCGGGACAGTGAAACCCTATGTCAGAGACACTGAGAAGAAGCCCCAATGTTCCCTCCAGGCACTTTCAGTGTGGGTGCCTTCTCCACGTGGTTCCTGGTTTCCCTGCAGCGCTGAAGAGAATGTTAGCAAAGAGGTAACCGGCACAGCGAAAACAGTACTCAAAGACAGGGAGAGCAAGCTCTCTCTTGGCACTTTGGATGTGGGACATACAGCGAGATGTTTGCTGCTTTTGCGTTTGGCTGTTGGGAGATTTACAGCACAAAGATATCTAGTTGATTTGAAGCAGTTCCGAGAAAGTCTAAACATAATCGCCACTTCTCCCTCCTGGCACTTTCCATGTGGGAGATATAGCAGGATGTATATTGGTTTTGAGGACAACTCAATGGACAGTGTAGGGAGAAAAGTTCCTGGCTCCTTGAATGCCGTTCCTGGAGACACTGCGATCAATGTGGGAGATATGTCAAGATGTGTGTTGGTTTTGAGGACGGCTCTCTGGAGAGTCTTAGCAAAGAGGTCACAGGGATAATCAGAGCAATTCTCAGAGACACTGAGAACAAGATGGACAGTTCCCTCCTGGCACTTTCCCTGTAGGAGATACCGCAAGACGTTTCTGTAGATTGGGCACAGCGCTCTGCAGGGTGTTAGCAGAGACTTTCCCGGGACAGTGAAACCCTATGTCAGAGACACTGAGAAGAAGCCCCAATGTTCCCTCCAGGCACTTTCAGTGTGGGTGCCTTCTCCACGTGGTTCCTGGTTTCCCTGCAGCGCTGAAGAGAATGTTAGCAAAGAGGTAACCGGCACAGCGAAAACAGTACTCAAAGACAGGGAGAGCAAGCTCTCTCTTGGCACTTTGGATGTGGGACATACAGCGAGATGTTTGCTGCTTTTGCGTTTGGCTGTTGGGAGATTTACAGCACAAAGATATCTAGTTGATTTGAAGCAGTTCCGAGAAAGTCTAAACATAATCGCCACTTCTCCCTCCTGGCACTTTCCATGTGGGAGATATAGCAGGATGTATATTGGTTTTGAGGACAACTCAATGGACAGTGTAGGGAGAAAAGTTCCTGGCTCCTTGAATGCCGTTCCTGGAGACACTGCGATCAATGAGGGAGATATGTCAAGATGTGTGTTGGTTTTGAGGACGGCTCTCTGGAGAGTCTTAGCAAAGAGGTCACAGGGATAATCAGAGCAATTCTCAGAGACACTGAGAACAAGATGGACAGTTCCCTCCTGGCACTTTCCCTGTAGGAGATACCGCAAGACGTTTCTGTAGATTGGGCACAGCGCTCTGCAGGGTGTTAGCAGAGACTTTCCCGGGACAGTGAAACCCTATGTCAGAGACACTGAGAAGAAGCCCCAATGTTCCCTCCAGGCACTTTCAGTGTGGGTGCCTTCTCCACGTGGTTCCTGGTTTCCCTGCAGCGCTGAAGAGAATGTTAGCAAAGAGGTAACCGGCACAGCGAAAACAGTACTCAAAGACAGGGAGAGCAAGCTCTCTCTTGGCACTTTGGATGTGGGACATACAGCGAGATGTTTGCTGCTTTTGCGTTTGGCTGTTGGGAGATTTACAGCACAAAGATATCTAGTTGATTTGAAGCAGTTCCGAGAAAGTCTAAACATAATCGCCACTTCTCCCTCCTGGCACTTTCCATGTGGGAGATATAGCAGGATGTATATTGGTTTTGAGGACAACTCAATGGACAGTGTAGGGAGAAAAGTTCCTGGCTCCTTGAATGCCGTTCCTGGAGACACTGCGATCAATGTGGGAGATATGTCAAGATGTGTGTTGGTTTTGAGGACGGCTCTCTGGAGAGTCTTAGCAAAGAGGTCACAGGGATAATCAGAGCAATTCTCAGAGACACTGAGAACAAGCTCGACAATTCCCTCCTGGCACTTTCCCTGTAGGAGATACCGCAAGACGTTTCTGTAGATTGGGCACAGCGCTCTGCAGGGTGTTAGCAGAGACTTTCCCGGGACAGTGAAACCCTATGTCAGAGACACTGAGAAGAAGCCCCAATGTTCCCTCCAGGCACTTTCAGTGTGGGTGCCTTCTCCACGTGGTTCCTGGTTTCCCTGCAGCGCTGAAGAGAATGTTAGCAAAGACGTAACCGGCACAGCGAAAACAGTACTCAAAGACAGGGAGAGCAAGCTCTCTCTTGGCACTTTGGATGTGGGACATACAGCGAGATGTTTGCTGCTTTTGCGTTTGGCTGTTGGGAGATTTACAGCACAAAGATATCTAGTTGATTTGAAGCAGTTCCGAGAAAGTCTAAACATAATCGCCACTTCTCCCTCCTGGCACTTTCCATGTGGGAGATATAGCTGGATGTATATTGGTTTTGAGGACAACTCAATGGACAGTGTAGGGAGAAAAGTTCCTGGCTCCTTGAATGCCGTTCCTGGAGACACTGCGATCAATGAGGGAGATATGTCAAGATGTGTGTTGGTTTTGAGGACGGCTCTCTGGAGAGTCTTAGCAAAGAGGTCACAGGGATAATCAGAGCAATTCTCAGAGACACTGAGAACAAGATGGACAGTTCCCTCCTGGCACTTTCCCTGTAGGAGATACCGCAAGACGTTTCTGTAGATTGGGCACAGCGCTCTGCAGGGTGTTAGCAGAGACTTTCCCGGGACAGTGAAACCCTATGTCAGAGACACTGAGAAGAAGCCCCAATGTTCCCTCCACGCACTTTCAGTGTGGGTGCCTTCTCCACGTGGTTCCTGGTTTCCCTGCAGCGCTGAAGAGAATGTTAGCAAAGAGGTAACCGGCACAGCGAAAACAGTACTCAAAGACAGGGAGAGCAAGCTCTCTCTTGGCACTTTGGATGTGGGACATACAGCGAGATGTTTGCTGCTTTTGCGTTTGGCTGTTGGGAGATTTACAGCACAAAGATATCTAGTTGATTTGAAGCAGTTCCGAGAAAGTCTAAACATAATCGCCACTTCTCCCTCCTGGCACTTTCCATGTGGGAGATATAGCAGGATGTATATTGGTTTTGAGGACAACTCAATGGACAGTGTAGGGAGAAAAGTTCCTGGCTCCTTGAATGCCGTTCCTGGAGACACTGCGATCAATGTGGGAGATATGTCAAGATGTGTGTTGGTTTTGAGGACGGCTCTCTGGAGAGTCTTAGCAAAGAGGTCACAGGGATAATCAGAGCAATTCTCAGAGACACTGAGAACAAGATGGACAGTTCCCTCCTGGCACTTTCCCTGTAGGAGATACCGCAAGACGTTTCTGTAGATTGGGCACAGCGCTCTGCAGGGTGTTAGCAGAGACTTTCCCGGGACAGTGAAACCCTATGTCAGAGACACTGAGAAGAAGCCCCAATGTTCCCTCCAGGCACTTTCAGTGTGGGTGCCTTCTCCACGTGGTTCCTGGTTTCCCTGCAGCGCTGAAGAGAATGTTAGCAAAGAGGTAACCGGCACAGCGAAAACAGTACTCAAAGACAGGGAGAGCAAGCTCTCTCTTGGCACTTTGGATGTGGGACATACAGCGAGATGTTTGCTGCTTTTGCGTTTGGCTGTTGGGAGATTTACAGCACAAAGATATCTAGTTGATTTGAAGCAGTTCCGAGAAAGTCTAAACATAATCGCCACTTCTCCCTCCTGGCACTTTCCATGTGGGAGATATAGCAGGATGTATATTGGTTTTGAGGACAACTCAATGGACAGTGTAGGGAGAAAAGTTCCTGGCTCCTTGAATGCCGTTCCTGGAGACACTGCGATCAATGTGGGAGATATGTCAAGATGTGTGTTGGTTTTGAGGACGGCTCTCTGGAGAGTCTTAGCAAAGAGGTCACAGGGATAATCAGAGCAATTCTCAGAGACACTGAGAACAAGATGGACAGTTCCCTCCTGGCACTTTCCCTGTAGGAGATACCGCAAGACGTTTCTGTAGATTGGGCACAGCGCTCTGCAGGGTGTTAGCAGAGACTTTCCCGGGACAGTGAAACCCTATGTCAGAGACACTGAGAAGAAGCCCCAATGTTCCCTCCAGGCACTTTCAGTGTGGGTGCCTTCTCCACGTGGTTCCTGGTTTCCCTGCAGCGCTGAAGAGAATGTTAGCAAAGAGGTAACCGGGACAGCGAAAACAGTACTCAAAGACAGGGAGAGCAAGCTCTCTCTTGGCACTTTGGATGTGGGACATACAGCGAGATGTTTGCTGCTTTTGCGTTTGGCTGTTGGGAGATTTACAGCACAAAGATATCTAGTTGATTTGAAGCAGTTCCGAGAAAGTCTAAACATAATCGCCACTTCTCCCTCCTGGCACTTTCCATGTGGGAGATATAGCAGGATGTATATTGGTTTTGAGGACAACTCAATGGACAGTGTAGGGAGAAAAGTTCCTGGCTCCTTGAATGCCGTTCCTGGAGACACTGCGATCAATGTGGGAGATATGTCAAGATGTGTGTTGGTTTTGAGGACGGCTCTCTGGAGAGTCTTAGCAAAGAGGTCACAGGGATAATCAGAGCAATTCTCAGAGACACTGAGAACAAGATGGACAGTTCCCTCCTGGCACTTTCCCTGTAGGAGATACCGCAAGACGTTTCTGTAGATTGGGCACAGCGCTCTGCAGGGTGTTAGCAGAGACTTTCCCGGGACAGTGAAACCCTATGTCAGAGACACTGAGAAGAAGCCCCAATGTTCCCTCCAGGCACTTTCAGTGTGGGTGCCTTCTCCACGTGGTTCCTGGTTTCCCTGCAGCGCTGAAGAGAATGTTAGCAAAGAGGTAACCGGCACAGCGAAAACAGTACTCAAAGACAGGGAGAGCAAGCTCTCTCTTGGCACTTTGGATGTGGGACATACAGCGAGATGTTTGCTGCTTTTGCGTTTGGCTGTTGGGAGATTTACAGCACAAAGATATCTAGTTGATTTGAAGCAGTTCCGAGAAAGTCTAAACATAATCGCCACTTCTCCCTCCTGGCACTTTCCATGTGGGAGATATAGCAGGATGTATATTGGTTTTGAGGACAACTCAATGGACAGTGTAGGGAGAAAAGTTCCTGGCTCCTTGAATGCCGTTCCTGGAGACACTGCGATCAATGTGGGAGATATGTCAAGATGTGTGTTGGTTTTGAGGACGGCTCTCTGGAGAGTCTTAGCAAAGAGGTCACAGGGATAATCAGAGCAATTCTCAGAGACACTGAGAACAAGATGGACAGTTCCCTCCTGGCACTTTCCCTGTAGGAGATACCGCAAGACGTTTCTGTAGATTGGGCACAGCGCTCTGCAGGGTGTTAGCAGAGACTTTCCCGGGACAGTGAAACCCTATGTCAGAGACACTGAGAAGAAGCCCCAATGTTCCCTCCAGGCACTTTCAGTGTGGGTGCCTTCTCCACGTGGTTCCTGGTTTCCCTGCAGCGCTGAAGAGAATGTTAGCAAAGAGGTAACCGGGACAGTGAAAACAGTACTCAAAGACAGGGAGAGCAAGCTCTCTCTTGGCACTTTGGATGTGGGACATACAGCGAGATGTTTGCTGCTTTTGCGTTTGGCTGTTGGGAGATTTACAGCACAAAGATATCTAGTTGATTTGAAGCAGTTCCGAGAAAGTCTAAACATAATCGCCACTTCTCCCTCCTGGCACTTTCCATGTGGGAGATATAGCAGGATGTATATTGGTTTTGAGGACAACTCAATGGACAGTGTAGGGAGAAAAGTTCCTGGCTCCTTGAATGCCGTTCCTGGAGACACTGCGATCAATGAGGGAGATATGTCAAGATGTGTGTTGGTTTTGAGGACGGCTCTCTGGAGAGTCTTAGCAAAGAGGTCACAGGGATAATCAGAGCAATTCTCAGAGACACTGAGAACAAGCTCGACAGTTCCCTCCTGGCACTTTCCCTGTAGGAGATACCGCAAGACGTTTCTGTAGATTGGGCACAGCGCTCTGCAGGGTGTTAGCAGAGACTTTCCCGGGACAGTGAAACCCTATGTCAGAGACACTGAGAAGAAGCCCCAATGTTCCCTCCAGGCACTTTCAGTGTGGGTGCCTTCTCCACGTGGTTCCTGGTTTCCCTGCAGCGCTGAAGAGAATGTTAGCAAAGAGGTAACCGGCACAGCGAAAACAGTACTCAAAGACAGGGAGAGCAAGCTCTCTCTTGGCACTTTGGATGTGGGACATACAGCGAGATGTTTGCTGCTTTTGCGTTTGGCTGTTGGGAGATTTACAGCACAAAGATATCTAGTTGATTTGAAGCAGTTCCGAGAAAGTCTAAACATAATCGCCACTTCTCCCTCCTGGCACTTTCCATGTGGGAGATATAGCAGGATGTATATTGGTTTTGAGGACAACTCAATGGACAGTGTAGGGAGAAAAGTTCCTGGCTCCTTGAATGCCGTTCCTGGAGACACTGCGATCAATGTGGGAGATATGTCAAGATGTGTGTTGGTTTTGAGGACGGCTCTCTGGAGAGTCTTAGCAAAGAGGTCACAGGGATAATCAGAGCAATTCTCAGAGACACTGAGAACAAGATGGACAGTTCCCTCCTGGCACTTTCCCTGTAGGAGATACCGCAAGACGTTTCTGTAGATTGGGCACAGCGCTCTGCAGGGTGTTAGCAGAGACTTTCCCGGGACAGTGAAACCCTATGTCAGAGACACTGAGAAGAAGCCCCAATGTTCCCTCCAGGCACTTTCAGTGTGGGTGCCTTCTCCACGTGGTTCCTGGTTTCCCTGCAGCGCTGAAGAGAATGTTAGCAAAGAGGTAACCGGCACAGCGAAAACAGTACTCAAAGACAGGGAGAGCAAGCTCTCTCTTGGCACTTTGGATGTGGGACATACAGCGAGATGTTTGCTGCTTTTGCGTTTGGCTGTTGGGAGATTTACAGCACAAAGATATCTAGTTGATTTGAAGCAGTTCCGAGAAAGTCTAAACATAATCGCCACTTCTCCCTCCTGGCACTTTCCATGTGGGAGATATAGCAGGATGTATATTGGTTTTGAGGACAACTCAATGGACAGTGTAGGGAGAAAAGTTCCTGGCTCCTTGAATGCCGTTCCTGGAGACACTGCGATCAATGTGGGAGATATGTCAAGATGTGTGTTGGTTTTGAGGACGGCTCTCTGGAGAGTCTTAGCAAAGAGGTCACAGGGATAATCAGAGCAATTCTCAGAGACACTGAGAACAAGATGGACAGTTCCCTCCTGGCACTTTCCCTGTAGGAGATACCGCAAGACGTTTCTGTAGATTGGGCACAGCGCTCTGCAGGGTGTTAGCAGAGACTTTCCCGGGACAGTGAAACCCTATGTCAGAGACACTGAGAAGAAGCCCCAATGTTCCCTCCAGGCACTTTCAGTGTGGGTGCCTTCTCCACGTGGTTCCTGGTTTCCCTGCAGCGCTGAAGAGAATGTTAGCAAAGAGGTAACCGGGACAGTGAAAACAGTACTCAAAGACAGGGAGAGCAAGCTCTCTCTTGGCACTTTGGATGTGGGACATACAGCGAGATGTTTGCTGCTTTTGCGTTTGGCTGTTGGGAGATTTACAGCACAAAGATATCTAGTTGATTTGAAGCAGTTCCGAGAAAGTCTAAACATAATCGCCACTTCTCCCTCCTGGCACTTTCCATGTGGGAGATATAGCAGGATGTATATTGGTTTTGAGGACAACTCAATGGACAGTGTAGGGAGAAAAGTTCCTGGCTCCTTGAATGCCGTTCCTGGAGACACTGCGATCAATGTGGGAGATATGTCAAGATGTGTGTTGGTTTTGAGGACGGCTCTCTGGAGAGTCTTAGCAAAGAGGTCACAGGGATAATCAGAGCAATTCTCAGAGACACTGAGAACAAGATGGACAGTTCCCTCCTGGCACTTTCCCTGTAGGAGATACCGCAAGACGTTTCTGTAGATTGGGCACAGCGCTCTGCAGGGTGTTAGCAGAGACTTTCCCGGGACAGTGAAACCCTATGTCAGAGACACTGAGAAGAAGCCCCAATGTTCCCTCCAGGCACTTTCAGTGTGGGTGCCTTCTCCACGTGGTTCCTGGTTTCCCTGCAGCGCTGAAGAGAATGTTAGCAAAGAGGTAACCGGCACAGCGAAAACAGTACTCAAAGACAGGGAGAGCAAGCTCTCTCTTGGCACTTTGGATGTGGGACATACAGCGAGATGTTTGCTGCTTTTGCGTTTGGCTGTTGGGAGATTTACAGCACAAAGATATCTAGTTGATTTGAAGCAGTTCCGAGAAAGTCTAAACATAATCGCCACTTCTCCCTCCTGGCACTTTCCATGTGGGAGATATAGCAGGATGTATATTGGTTTTGAGGACAACTCAATGGACAGTGTAGGGAGAAAAGTTCCTGGCTCCTTGAATGCCGTTCCTGGAGACACTGCGATCAATGTGGGAGATATGTCAAGATGTGTGTTGGTTTTGAGGACGGCTCTCTGGAGAGTCTTAGCAAAGAGGTCACAGGGATAATCAGAGCAATTCTCAGAGACACTGAGAACAAGATGGACAGTTCCCTCCTGGCACTTTCCCTGTAGGAGATACCGCAAGACGTTTCTGTAGATTGGGCACAGCGCTCTGCAGGGTGTTAGCAGAGACTTTCCCGGGACAGTGAAACCCTATGTCAGAGACACTGAGAAGAAGCCCCAATGTTCCCTCCAGGCACTTTCAGTGTGGGTGCCTTCTCCACGTGGTTCCTGGTTTCCCTGCAGCGCTGAAGAGAATGTTAGCAAAGAGGTAACCGGCACAGCGAAAACAGTACTCAAAGACAGGGAGAGCAAGCTCTCTCTTGGCACTTTGGATGTGGGACATACAGCGAGATGTTTGCTGCTTTTGCGTTTGGCTGTTGGGAGATTTACAGCACAAAGATATCTAGTTGATTTGAAGCAGTTCCGAGAAAGTCTAAACATAATCGCCACTTCTCCCTCCTGGCACTTTCCATGTGGGAGATATAGCAGGATGTATATTGGTTTTGAGGACAACTCAATGGACAGTGTAGGGAGAAAAGTTCCTGGCTCCTTGAATGCCGTTCCTGGAGACACTGCGATCAATGTGGGAGATATGTCAAGATGTGTGTTGGTTTTGAGGACGGCTCTCTGGAGAGTCTTAGCAAAGAGGTCACAGGGATAATCAGAGCAATTCTCAGAGACACTGAGAACAAGATGGACAGTTCCCTCCTGGCACTTTCCCTGTAGGAGATACCGCAAGACGTTTCTGTAGATTGGGCACAGCGCTCTGCAGGGTGTTAGCAGAGACTTTCCCGGGACAGTGAAACCCTATGTCAGAGACACTGAGAAGAAGCCCCAATGTTCCCTCCAGGCACTTTCAGTGTGGGTGCCTTCTCCACGTGGTTCCTGGTTTCCCTGCAGCGCTGAAGAGAATGTTAGCAAAGAGGTAACCGGGACAGTGAAAACAGTACTCAAAGACAGGGAGAGCAAGCTCTCTCTTGGCACTTTGGATGTGGGACATACAGCGAGATGTTTGCTGCTTTTGCGTTTGGCTGTTGGGAGATTTACAGCACAAAGATATCTAGTTGATTTGAAGCAGTTCCGAGAAAGTCTAAACATAATCGCCACTTCTCCCTCCTGGCACTTTCCATGTGGGAGATATAGCAGGATGTATATTGGTTTTGAGGACAACTCAATGGACAGTGTAGGGAGAAAAGTTCCTGGCTCCTTGAATGCCGTTCCTGGAGACACTGCGATCAATGTGGGAGATATGTCAAGATGTGTGTTGGTTTTGAGGACGGCTCTCTGGAGAGTCTTAGCAAAGAGGTCACAGGGATAATCAGAGCAATTCTCAGAGACACTGAGAACAAGATGGACAGTTCCCTCCTGGCACTTTCCCTGTAGGAGATACCGCAAGACGTTTCTGTAGATTGGGCACAGCGCTCTGCAGGGTGTTAGCAGAGACTTTCCCGGGACAGTGAAACCCTATGTCAGAGACACTGAGAAGAAGCCCCAATGTTCCCTCCAGGCACTTTCAGTGTGGGTGCCTTCTCCACGTGGTTCCTGGTTTCCCTGCAGCGCTGAAGAGAATGTTAGCAAAGAGGTAACCGGGACAGTGAAAACAGTACTCAAAGACAGGGAGAGCAAGCTCTCTCTTGGCACTTTGGATGTGGGACATACAGCGAGATGTTTGCTGCTTTTGCGTTTGGCTGTTGGGAGATTTACAGCACAAAGATATCTAGTTGATTTGAAGCAGTTCCGAGAAAGTCTAAACATAATCGCCACTTCTCCCTCCTGGCACTTTCCATGTGGGAGATATAGCAGGATGTATATTGGTTTTGAGGACAACTCAATGGACAGTGTAGGGAGAAAAGTTCCTGGCTCCTTGAATGCCGTTCCTGGAGACACTGCGATCAATGAGGGAGATATGTCAAGATGTGTGTTGGTTTTGAGGACGGCTCTCTGGAGAGTCTTAGCAAAGAGGTCACAGGGATAATCAGAGCAATTCTCAGAGACACTGAGAACAAGATGGACAGTTCCCTCCTGGCACTTTCCCTGTAGGAGATACCGCAAGACGTTTCTGTAGATTGGGCACAGCGCTCTGCAGGGTGTTAGCAGAGACTTTCCCGGGACAGTGAAACCCTATGTCAGAGACACTGAGAAGAAGCCCCAATGTTCCCTCCAGGCACTTTCAGTGTGGGTGCCTTCTCCACGTGGTTCCTGGTTTCCCTGCAGCGCTGAAGAGAATGTTAGCAAAGAGGTAACCGGCACAGCGAAAACAGTACTCAAAGACAGGGAGAGCAAGCTCTCTCTTGGCACTTTGGATGTGGGACATACAGCGAGATGTTTGCTGCTTTTGCGTTTGGCTGTTGGGAGATTTACAGCACAAAGATATCTAGTTGATTTGAAGCAGTTCCGAGGAAGTCTAAACATAATCCCCACTTCTCCCTCCTGGCACTTTCCATGTGGGAGATATAGCAGGATGTATATTGGTTTTGAGGACAACTCAATGGACAGTGTAGGGAGAAAAGTTCCTGGCTCCTTGAATGCCGTTCCTGGAGACACTGCGATCAATGAGGGAGATATGTCAAGATGTGTGTTGGTTTTGAGGACGGCTCTCTGGAGAGTCTTAGCAAAGAGGTCACAGGGATAATCAGAGCAATTCTCAGAGACACTGAGAACAAGCTCGACAGTTCCCTCCTGGCACTTTCCCTGTAGGAGATACCGCAAGACGTTTCTGTAGATTGGGCACAGCGCTCTGCAGGGTGTTAGCAGAGACTTTCCCGGGACAGTGAAACCCTATGTCAGAGACACTGAGAAGAAGCCCCAATGTTCCCTCCAGGCACTTTCAGTGTGGGTGCCTTCTCCACGTGGTTCCTGGTTTCCCTGCAGCGCTGAAGAGAATGTTAGCAAAGAGGTAACCGGCACAGCGAAAACAGTACTCAAAGACAGGGAGAGCAAGCTCTCTCTTGGCACTTTGGATGTGGGACATACAGCGAGATGTTTGCTGCTTTTGCGTTTGGCTGTTGGGAGATTTACAGCACAAAGATATCTAGTTGATTTGAAGCAGTTCCGAGAAAGTCTAAACATAATCGCCACTTCTCCCTCCTGGCACTTTCCATGTGGGAGATATAGCAGGATGTATATTGGTTTTGAGGACAACTCAATGGACAGTGTAGGGAGAAAAGTTCCTGGCTCCTTGAATGCCGTTCCTGGAGACACTGCGATCAATGTGGGAGATATGTCAAGATGTGTGTTGGTTTTGAGGACGGCTCTCTGGAGAGTCTTAGCAAAGAGGTCACAGGGATAATCAGAGCAATTCTCAGAGACACTGAGAACAAGATGGACAGTTCCCTCCTGGCACTTTCCCTGTAGGAGATACCGCAAGACGTTTCTGTAGATTGGGCACAGCGCTCTGCAGGGTGTTAGCAGAGACTTTCCCGGGACAGTGAAACCCTATGTCAGAGACACTGAGAAGAAGCCCCAATGTTCCCTCCAGGCACTTTCAGTGTGGGTGCCTTCTCCACGTGGTTCCTGGTTTCCCTGCAGCGCTGAAGAGAATGTTAGCAAAGAGGTAACCGGGACAGCGAAAACAGTACTCAAAGACAGGGAGAGCAAGCTCTCTCTTGGCACTTTGGATGTGGGACATACAGCGAGATGTTTGCTGCTTTTGCGTTTGGCTGTTGGGAGATTTACAGCACAAAGATATCTAGTTGATTTGAAGCAGTTCCGAGAAAGTCTAAACATAATCGCCACTTCTCCCTCCTGGCACTTTCCATGTGGGAGATATAGCAGGATGTATATTGGTTTTGAGGACAACTCAATGGACAGTGTAGGGAGAAAAGTTCCTGGCTCCTTGAATGCCGTTCCTGGAGACACTGCGATCAATGTGGGAGATATGTCAAGATGTGTGTTGGTTTTGAGGACGGCTCTCTGGAGAGTCTTAGCAAAGAGGTCACAGGGATAATCAGAGCAATTCTCAGAGACACTGAGAACAAGATGGACAGTTCCCTCCTGGCACTTTCCCTGTAGGAGATACCGCAAGACGTTTCTGTAGATTGGGCACAGCGCTCTGCAGGGTGTTAGCAGAGACTTTCCCGGGACAGTGAAACCCTATGTCAGAGACACTGAGAAGAAGCCCCAATGTTCCCTCCAGGCACTTTCAGTGTGGGTGCCTTCTCCACGTGGTTCCTGGTTTCCCTGCAGCGCTGAAGAGAATGTTAGCAAAGAGGTAACCGGGACAGTGAAAACAGTACTCAAAGACAGGGAGAGCAAGCTCTCTCTTGGCACTTTGGATGTGGGACATACAGCGAGATGTTTGCTGCTTTTGCGTTTGGCTGTTGGGAGATTTACAGCGCAAAGATATCTAGTTGATTTGAAGCAGTTCCGAGAAAGTCTAAACATAATCGCCACTTCTCCCTCCTGGCACTTTCCATGTGGGAGATATAGCAGGATGTATATTGGTTTTGAGGACAACTCAATGGACAGTGTAGGGAGAAAAGTTCCTGGCTCCTTGAATGCCGTTCCTGGAGACACTGCGATCAATGTGGGAGATATGTCAAGATGTGTGTTGGTTTTGAGGACGGCTCTCTGGAGAGTCTTAGCAAAGAGGTCACAGGGATAATCAGAGCAATTCTCAGAGACACTGAGAACAAGATGGACAGTTCCCTCCTGGCACTTTCCCTGTAGGAGATACCGCAAGACGTTTCTGTAGATTGGGCACAGCGCTCTGCAGGGTGTTAGCAGAGACTTTCCCGGGACAGTGAAACCCTATGTCAGAGACACTGAGAAGAAGCCCCAATGTTCCCTCCAGGCACTTTCAGTGTGGGTGCCTTCTCCACGTGGTTCCTGGTTTCCCTGCAGCGCTGAAGAGAATGTTAGCAAAGAGGTAACCGGCACAGCGAAAACAGTACTCAAAGACAGGGAGAGCAAGCTCTCTCTTGGCACTTTGGATGTGGGACATACAGCGAGATGTTTGCTGCTTTTGCGTTTGGCTGTTGGGAGATTTACAGCACAAAGATATCTAGTTGATTTGAAGCAGTTCCGAGAAAGTCTAAACATAATCGCCACTTCTCCCTCCTGGCACTTTCCATGTGGGAGATATAGCAGGATGTATATTGGTTTTGAGGACAACTCAATGGACAGTGTAGGGAGAAAAGTTCCTGGCTCCTTGAATGCCGTTCCTGGAGACACTGCGATCAATGTGGGAGATATGTCAAGATGTGTGTTGGTTTTGAGGACGGCTCTCTGGAGAGTCTTAGCAAAGAGGTCACAGGGATAATCAGAGCAATTCTCAGAGACACTGAGAACAAGATGGACAGTTCCCTCCTGGCACTTTCCCTGTAGGAGATACCGCAAGACGTTTCTGTAGATTGGGCACAGCGCTCTGCAGGGTGTTAGCAGAGACTTTCCCGGGACAGTGAAACCCTATGTCAGAGACACTGAGAAGAAGCCCCAATGTTCCCTCCAGGCACTTTCAGTGTGGGTGCCTTCTCCACGTGGTTCCTGGTTTCCCTGCAGCGCTGAAGAGAATGTTAGCAAAGAGGTAACCGGGACAGCGAAAACAGTACTCAAAGACAGGGAGAGCAAGCTCTCTCTTGGCACTTTGGATGTGGGACATACAGCGAGATGTTTGCTGCTTTTGCGTTTGGCTGTTGGGAGATTTACAGCACAAAGATATCTAGTTGATTTGAAGCAGTTCCGAGAAAGTCTAAACATAATCGCCACTTCTCCCTCCTGGCACTTTCCATGTGGGAGATATAGCAGGATGTATATTGGTTTTGAGGACAACTCAATGGACAGTGTAGGGAGAAAAGTTCCTGGCTCCTTGAATGCCGTTCCTGGAGACACTGCGATCAATGAGGGAGATATGTCAAGATGTGTGTTGGTTTTGAGGACGGCTCTCTGGAGAGTCTTAGCAAAGAGGTCACAGGGATAATCAGAGCAATTCTCAGAGACACTGAGAACAAGATGGACAGTTCCCTCCTGGCACTTTCCCTGTAGGAGATACCGCAAGACGTTTCTGTAGATTGGGCACAGCGCTCTGCAGGGTGTTAGCAGAGACTTTCCCGGGACAGTGAAACCCTATGTCAGAGACACTGAGAAGAAGCCCCAATGTTCCCTCCAGGCACTTTCAGTGTGGGTGCCTTCTCCACGTGGTTCCTGGTTTCCCTGCAGCGCTGAAGAGAATGTTAGCAAAGAGGTAACCGGCACAGCGAAAACAGTACTCAAAGACAGGGAGAGCAAGCTCTCTCTTGGCACTTTGGATGTGGGACATACAGCGAGATGTTTGCTGCTTTTGCGTTTGGCTGTTGGGAGATTTACAGCACAAAGATATCTAGTTGATTTGAAGCAGTTCCGAGAAAGTCTAAACATAATCGCCACTTCTCCCTCCTGGCACTTTCCATGTGGGAGATATAGCAGGATGTATATTGGTTTTGAGGACAACTCAATGGACAGTGTAGGGAGAAAAGTTCCTGGCTCCTTGAATGCCGTTCCTGGAGACACTGCGATCAATGTGGGAGATATGTCAAGATGTGTGTTGGTTTTGAGGACGGCTCTCTGGAGAGTCTTAGCAAAGAGGTCACAGGGATAATCAGAGCAATTCTCAGAGACACTGAGAACAAGATGGACAGTTCCCTCCTGGCACTTTCCCTGTAGGAGATACCGCAAGACGTTTCTGTAGATTGGGCACAGCGCTCTGCAGGGTGTTAGCAGAGACTTTCCCGGGACAGTGAAACCCTATGTCAGAGACACTGAGAAGAAGCCCCAATGTTCCCTCCAGGCACTTTCAGTGTGGGTGCCTTCTCCACGTGGTTCCTGGTTTCCCTGCAGCGCTGAAGAGAATGTTAGCAAAGAGGTAACCGGCACAGCGAAAACAGTACTCAAAGACAGGGAGAGCAAGCTCTCTCTTGGCACTTTGGATGTGGGACATACAGCGAGATGTTTGCTGCTTTTGCGTTTGGCTGTTGGGAGATTTACAGCACAAAGATATCTAGTTGATTTGAAGCAGTTCCGAGAAAGTCTAAACATAATCGCCACTTCTCCCTCCTGGCACTTTCCATGTGGGAGATATAGCAGGATGTATATTGGTTTTGAGGACAACTCAATGGACAGTGTAGGGAGAAAAGTTCCTGGCTCCTTGAATGCCGTTCCTGGAGACACTGCGATCAATGAGGGAGATATGTCAAGATGTGTGTTGGTTTTGAGGACGGCTCTCTGGAGAGTCTTAGCAAAGAGGTCACAGGGATAATCAGAGCAATTCTCAGAGACACTGAGAACAAGCTCGACAGTTCCCTCCTGGCACTTTCCCTGTAGGAGATACCGCAAGACGTTTCTGTAGATTGGGCACAGCGCTCTGCAGGGTGTTAGCAGAGACTTTCCCGGGACAGTGAAACCCTATGTCAGAGACACTGAGAAGAAGCCCCAATGTTCCCTCCAGGCACTTTCAGTGTGGGTGCCTTCTCCACGTGGTTCCTGGTTTCCCTGCAGCGCTGAAGAGAATGTTAGCAAAGAGGTAACCGGCACAGCGAAAACAGTACTCAAAGACAGGGAGAGCAAGCTCTCTCTTGGCACTTTGGATGTGGGACATACAGCGAGATGTTTGCTGCTTTTGCGTTTGGCTGTTGGGAGACTTACAGCACAAAGATATCTAGTTGATTTGAAGCAGTTCCGAGAAAGTCTAAACATAATCGCCACTTCTCCCTCCTGGCACTTTCCATGTGGGAGATATAGCAGGATGTATATTGGTTTTGAGGACAACTCAATGGACAGTGTAGGGAGAAAAGTTCCTGGCTCCTTGAATGCCGTTCCTGGAGACACTGCGATCAATGTGGGAGATATGTCAAGATGTGTGTTTGTTTTGAGGACGGCTCTCTGGAGAGTCTTAGCAAAGAGGTCACAGGGATAATCAGAGCAATTCTCAGAGACACTGAGAACAAGATGGACAGTTCCCTCCTGGCACTTTCCCTGTAGGAGATACCGCAAGACGTTTCTGTAGATTGGGCACAGCGCTCTGCAGGGTGTTAGCAGAGACTTTCCCGGGACAGTGAAACCCTATGTCAGAGACACTGAGAAGAAGCCCCAATGTTCCCTCCAGGCACTTTCAGTGTGGGTGCCTTCTCCACGTGGTTCCTGGTTTCCCTGCAGCGCTGAAGAGAATGTTAGCAAAGAGGTAACCGGCACAGCGAAAACAGTACTCAAAGACAGGGAGAGCAAGCTCTCTCTTGGCACTTTGGATGTGGGACATACAGCGAGATGTTTGCTGCTTTTGCGTTTGGCTGTTGGGAGATTTACAGCACAAAGATATCTAGTTGATTTGAAGCAGTTCCGAGAAAGTCTAAACATAATCGCCACTTCTCCCTCCTGGCACTTTCCATGTGGGAGATATAGCTGGATGTATATTGGTTTTGAGGACAACTCAATGGACAGTGTAGGGAGAAAAGTTCCTGGCTCCTTGAATGCCGTTCCTGGAGACACTGCGATCAATGTGGGAGATATGTCAAGATGTGTGTTGGTTTTGAGGACGGCTCTCTGGAGAGTCTTAGCAAAGAGGTCACAGGGATAATCAGAGCAATTCTCAGAGACACTGAGAACAAGCTCGACAATTCCCTCCTGGCACTTTCCCTGTAGGAGATACCGCAAGACGTTTCTGTAGATTGGGCACAGCGCTCTGCAGGGTGTTAGCAGAGACTTTCCCGGGACAGTGAAACCCTATGTCAGAGACACTGAGAAGAAGCCCCAATGTTCCCTCCAGGCACTTTCAGTGTGGGTGCCTTCTCCACGTGGTTCCTGGTTTCCCTGCAGCGCTGAAGAGAATGTTAGCAAAGAGGTAACCGGCACAGCGAAAACAGTACTCAAAGACAGGGAGAGCAAGCTCTCTCTTGGCACTTTGGATGTGGGACATACAGCGAGATGTTTGCTGCTTTTGCGTTTGGCTGTTGGGAGATTTACAGCACAAAGATATCTAGTTGATTTGAAGCAGTTCCTAGAAAGTCTAAACATAATCGCCACTTCTCCCTCCTGGCACTTTCCATGTGGGAGATATAGCAGGATGTATATTGGTTTTGAGGACAACTCAATGGACAGTGTAGGGAGAAAAGTTCCTGGCTCCTTGAATGCCGTTCCTGGAGACACTGCGATCAATGAGGGAGATATGTCAAGATGTGTGTTGGTTTTGAGGACGGCTCTCTGGAGAGTCTTAGCAAAGAGGTCACAGGGATAATCAGAGCAATTCTCAGAGACACTGAGAACAAGATGGACAGTTCCCTCCTGGCACTTTCCCTGTAGGAGATACCGCAAGACGTTTCTGTAGATTGGGCACAGCGCTCTGCAGGGTGTTAGCAGAGACTTTCCCGGGACAGTGAAACCCTATGTCAGAGACACTGAGAAGAAGCCCCAATGTTCCCTCCAGGCACTTTCAGTGTGGGTGCCTTCTCCACGTGGTTCCTGGTTTCACTGCAGCGCTGAAGAGAATGTTAGCAAAGAGGTAACCGGCACAGCGAAAACAGTACTCAAAGACAGGGAGAGCAAGCTCTCTCTTGGCACTTTGGATGTGGGACATACAGCGAGATGTTTGCTGCTTTTGCGTTTGGCTGTTGGGAGATTTACAGCACAAAGATATCTAGTTGATTTGAAGCAGTTCCGAGAAAGTCTAAACATAATCGCCACTTCTCCCTCCTGGCACTTTCCATGTGGGAGATATAGCAGGATGTATATTGGTTTTGAGGACAACTCAATGGACAGTGTAGGGAGAAAAGTTCCTGGCTCCTTGAATGCCGTTCCTGGAGACACTGCGATCAATGTGGGAGATATGTCAAGATGTGTGTTTGTTTTGAGGACGGCTCTCTGGAGAGTCTTAGCAAAGAGGTCACAGGGATAATCAGAGCAATTCTCAGAGACACTGAGAACAAGATGGACAGTTCCCTCCTGGCACTTTCCCTGTAGGAGATACCGCAAGACGTTTCTGTAGATTGGGCACAGCGCTCTGCAGGGTGTTAGCAGAGACTTTCCCGGGACAGTGAAACCCTATGTCAGAGACACTGAGAAGAAGCCCCAATGTTCCCTCCAGGCACTTTCAGTGTGGGTGCCTTCTCCACGTGGTTCCTGGTTTCCCTGCAGCGCTGAAGAGAATGTTAGCAAAGAGGTAACCGGCACAGCGAAAACAGTACTCAAAGACAGGGAGAGCAAGCTCTCTCTTGGCACTTTGGATGTGGGACATACAGCGAGATGTTTGCTGCTTTTGCGTTTGGCTGTTGGGAGATTTACAGCACAAAGATATCTAGTTGATTTGAAGCAGTTCCGAGGAAGTCTAAACATAATCCCCATTTCTCCCTCCTGGCACTTTCCATGTGGGAGATATAGCAGGATGTATATTGGTTTTGAGGACAACTCAATGGACAGTGTAGGGAGAAAAGTTCCTGGCTCCTTGAATGCCGTTCCTGGAGACACTGCGATCAATGAGGGAGATATGTCAAGATGTGTGTTGGTTTTGAGGACGGCTCTCTGGAGAGTCTTAGCAAAGAGGTCACAGGGATAATCAGAGCAATTCTCAGAGACACTGAGAACAAGATGGACAGTTCCCTCCTGGCACTTTCCCTGTAGGAGATACCGCAAGACGTTTCTGTAGATTGGGCACAGCGCTCTGCAGGGTGTTAGCAGAGACTTTCCCGGGACAGTGAAACCCTATGTCAGAGACACTGAGAAGAAGCCCCAATGTTCCCTCCAGGCACTTTCAGTGTGGGTGCCTTCTCCACGTGGTTCCTGGTTTCCCTGCAGCGCTGAAGAGAATGTTAGCAAAGAGGTAACCGGCACAGCGAAAACAGTACTCAAAGACAGGGAGAGCAAGCTCTCTCTTGGCACTTTGGATGTGGGACATACAGCGAGATGTTTGCTGCTTTTGCGTTTGGCTGTTGGGAGATTTACAGCACAAAGATATCTAGTTGATTTGAAGCAGTTCCGAGAAAGTCTAAACATAATCGCCACTTCTCCCTCCTGGCACTTTCCATGTGGGAGATATAGCAGGATGTATATTGGTTTTGAGGACAACTCAATGGACAGTGTAGGGAGAAAAGTTCCTGGCTCCTTGAATGCCGTTCCTGGAGACACTGCGATCAATGAGGGAGATATGTCAAGATGTGTGTTGGTTTTGAGGACGGCTCTCTGGAGAGTCTTAGCAAAGAGGTCACAGGGATAATCAGAGCAATTCTCAGAGACACTGAGAACAAGCTCGACAATTCCCTCCTGGCACTTTCCCTGTAGGAGATACCGCAAGACGTTTCTGTAGATTGGGCACAGCGCTCTGCAGGGTGTTAGCAGAGACTTTCCCGGGACAGTGAAACCCTATGTCAGAGACACTGAGAAGAAGCCCCAATGTTCCCTCCAGGCACTTTCAGTGTGGGTGCCTTCTCCACGTGGTTCCTGGTTTCCCTGCAGCGCTGAAGAGAATGTTAGCAAAGAGGTAACCGGCACAGCGAAAACAGTACTCAAAGACAGGGAGAGCAAGCTCTCTCTTGGCACTTTGGATGTGGGACATACAGCGAGATGTTTGCTGCTTTTGCGTTTGGCTGTTGGGAGATTTACAGCACAAAGATATCTAGTTGATTTGAAGCAGTTCCGAGAAAGTCTATACATAATCGCCACTTCTCCCTCCTGGCACTTTCCATGTGGGAGATATAGCAGGATGTATATTGGTTTTGAGGACAACTCAATGGACAGTGTAGGGAGAAAAGTTCCTGGCTCCTTGAATGCCGTTCCTGGAGACACTGCGATCAATGTGGGAGATATGTCAAGATGTGTGTTGGTTTTGAGGACGGCTCTCTGGAGAGTCTTAGCAAAGAGGTCACAGGGATAATCAGAGCAATTCTCAGAGACACTGAGAACAAGATGGACAGTTCCCTCCTGGCACTTTCCCTGTAGGAGATACCGCAAGACGTTTCTGTAGATTGGGCACAGCGCTCTGCAGGGTGTTAGCAGAGACTTTCCCGGGACAGTGAAACCCTATGTCAGAGACACTGAGAAGAAGCCCCAATGTTCCCTCCAGGCACTTTCAGTGTGGGTGCCTTCTCCACGTGGTTCCTGGTTTCCCTGCAGCGCTGAAGAGAATGTTAGCAAAGAGGTAACCGGCACAGCGAAAACAGTACTCAAAGACAGGGAGAGCAAGCTCTCTCTTGGCACTTTGGATGTGGGACATACAGCGAGATGTTTGCTGCTTT
This sequence comes from Chroicocephalus ridibundus, assembly GCF_963924245.1. Classification (NCBI taxonomy): domain Eukaryota; kingdom Metazoa; phylum Chordata; class Aves; order Charadriiformes; family Laridae; genus Chroicocephalus; species Chroicocephalus ridibundus. The sequence goes on from NW_026961202.1 coordinate 163,191, forward strand.
TGCGTTTGGCTGTTGGGAGATTTACAGCACAAAGATATCTAGTTGATTTGAAGCAGTTCCGAGAAAGTCTAAACATAATCGCCACTTCTCCCTCCTGGCACTTTCCATGTGGGAGATATAGCTGGATGTATATTGGTTTTGAGGACAACTCAATGGACAGTGTAGGGAGAAAAGTTCCTGGCTCCTTGAATGCCGTTCCTGGAGACACTGCGATCAATGTGGGAGATATGTCAAGATGTGTGTTGGTTTTGAGGACGGCTCTCTGGAGAGTCTTAGCAAAGAGGTCACAGGGATAATCAGAGCAATTCTCAGAGACACTGAGAACAAGCTCGACAATTCCCTCCTGGCACTTTCCCTGTAGGAGATACCGCAAGACGTTTCTGTAGATTGGGCACAGCGCTCTGCAGGGTGTTAGCAGAGACTTTCCCGGGACAGTGAAACCCTATGTCAGAGACACTGAGAAGAAGCCCCAATGTTCCCTCCAGGCACTTTCAGTGTGGGTGCCTTCTCCACGTGGTTCCTGGTTTCCCTGCAGCGCTGAAGAGAATGTTAGCAAAGAGGTAACCGGCACAGCGAAAACAGTACTCAAAGACAGGGAGAGCAAGCTCTCTCTTGGCACTTTGGATGTGGGACATACAGCGAGATGTTTGCTGCTTTTGCGTTTGGCTGTTGGGAGATTTACAGCACAAAGATATCTAGTTGATTTGAAGCAGTTCCTAGAAAGTCTAAACATAATCGCCACTTCTCCCTCCTGGCACTTTCCATGTGGGAGATATAGCAGGATGTATATTGGTTTTGAGGACAACTCAATGGACAGTGTAGGGAGAAAAGTTCCTGGCTCCTTGAATGCCGTTCCTGGAGACACTGCGATCAATGAGGGAGATATGTCAAGATGTGTGTTGGTTTTGAGGACGGCTCTCTGGAGAGTCTTAGCAAAGAGGTCACAGGGATAATCAGAGCAATTCTCAGAGACACTGAGAACAAGATGGACAGTTCCCTCCTGGCACTTTCCCTGTAGGAGATACCGCAAGACGTTTCTGTAGATTGGGCACAGCGCTCTGCAGGGTGTTAGCAGAGACTTTCCCGGGACAGTGAAACCCTATGTCAGAGACACTGAGAAGAAGCCCCAATGTTCCCTCCAGGCACTTTCAGTGTGGGTGCCTTCTCCACGTGGTTCCTGGTTTCACTGCAGCGCTGAAGAGAATGTTAGCAAAGAGGTAACCGGCACAGCGAAAACAGTACTCAAAGACAGGGAGAGCAAGCTCTCTCTTGGCACTTTGGATGTGGGACATACAGCGAGATGTTTGCTGCTTTTGCGTTTGGCTGTTGGGAGATTTACAGCACAAAGATATCTAGTTGATTTGAAGCAGTTCCGAGAAAGTCTAAACATAATCGCCACTTCTCCCTCCTGGCACTTTCCATGTGGGAGATATAGCAGGATGTATATTGGTTTTGAGGACAACTCAATGGACAGTGTAGGGAGAAAAGTTCCTGGCTCCTTGAATGCCGTTCCTGGAGACACTGCGATCAATGTGGGAGATATGTCAAGATGTGTGTTTGTTTTGAGGACGGCTCTCTGGAGAGTCTTAGCAAAGAGGTCACAGGGATAATCAGAGCAATTCTCAGAGACACTGAGAACAAGATGGACAGTTCCCTCCTGGCACTTTCCCTGTAGGAGATACCGCAAGACGTTTCTGTAGATTGGGCACAGCGCTCTGCAGGGTGTTAGCAGAGACTTTCCCGGGACAGTGAAACCCTATGTCAGAGACACTGAGAAGAAGCCCCAATGTTCCCTCCAGGCACTTTCAGTGTGGGTGCCTTCTCCACGTGGTTCCTGGTTTCCCTGCAGCGCTGAAGAGAATGTTAGCAAAGAGGTAACCGGCACAGCGAAAACAGTACTCAAAGACAGGGAGAGCAAGCTCTCTCTTGGCACTTTGGATGTGGGACATACAGCGAGATGTTTGCTGCTTTTGCGTTTGGCTGTTGGGAGATTTACAGCACAAAGATATCTAGTTGATTTGAAGCAGTTCCGAGGAAGTCTAAACATAATCCCCATTTCTCCCTCCTGGCACTTTCCATGTGGGAGATATAGCAGGATGTATATTGGTTTTGAGGACAACTCAATGGACAGTGTAGGGAGAAAAGTTCCTGGCTCCTTGAATGCCGTTCCTGGAGACACTGCGATCAATGAGGGAGATATGTCAAGATGTGTGTTGGTTTTGAGGACGGCTCTCTGGAGAGTCTTAGCAAAGAGGTCACAGGGATAATCAGAGCAATTCTCAGAGACACTGAGAACAAGATGGACAGTTCCCTCCTGGCACTTTCCCTGTAGGAGATACCGCAAGACGTTTCTGTAGATTGGGCACAGCGCTCTGCAGGGTGTTAGCAGAGACTTTCCCGGGACAGTGAAACCCTATGTCAGAGACACTGAGAAGAAGCCCCAATGTTCCCTCCAGGCACTTTCAGTGTGGGTGCCTTCTCCACGTGGTTCCTGGTTTCCCTGCAGCGCTGAAGAGAATGTTAGCAAAGAGGTAACCGGCACAGCGAAAACAGTACTCAAAGACAGGGAGAGCAAGCTCTCTCTTGGCACTTTGGATGTGGGACATACAGCGAGATGTTTGCTGCTTTTGCGTTTGGCTGTTGGGAGATTTACAGCACAAAGATATCTAGTTGATTTGAAGCAGTTCCGAGAAAGTCTAAACATAATCGCCACTTCTCCCTCCTGGCACTTTCCATGTGGGAGATATAGCAGGATGTATATTGGTTTTGAGGACAACTCAATGGACAGTGTAGGGAGAAAAGTTCCTGGCTCCTTGAATGCCGTTCCTGGAGACACTGCGATCAATGAGGGAGATATGTCAAGATGTGTGTTGGTTTTGAGGACGGCTCTCTGGAGAGTCTTAGCAAAGAGGTCACAGGGATAATCAGAGCAATTCTCAGAGACACTGAGAACAAGCTCGACAATTCCCTCCTGGCACTTTCCCTGTAGGAGATACCGCAAGACGTTTCTGTAGATTGGGCACAGCGCTCTGCAGGGTGTTAGCAGAGACTTTCCCGGGACAGTGAAACCCTATGTCAGAGACACTGAGAAGAAGCCCCAATGTTCCCTCCAGGCACTTTCAGTGTGGGTGCCTTCTCCACGTGGTTCCTGGTTTCCCTGCAGCGCTGAAGAGAATGTTAGCAAAGAGGTAACCGGCACAGCGAAAACAGTACTCAAAGACAGGGAGAGCAAGCTCTCTCTTGGCACTTTGGATGTGGGACATACAGCGAGATGTTTGCTGCTTTTGCGTTTGGCTGTTGGGAGATTTACAGCACAAAGATATCTAGTTGATTTGAAGCAGTTCCGAGAAAGTCTATACATAATCGCCACTTCTCCCTCCTGGCACTTTCCATGTGGGAGATATAGCAGGATGTATATTGGTTTTGAGGACAACTCAATGGACAGTGTAGGGAGAAAAGTTCCTGGCTCCTTGAATGCCGTTCCTGGAGACACTGCGATCAATGTGGGAGATATGTCAAGATGTGTGTTGGTTTTGAGGACGGCTCTCTGGAGAGTCTTAGCAAAGAGGTCACAGGGATAATCAGAGCAATTCTCAGAGACACTGAGAACAAGATGGACAGTTCCCTCCTGGCACTTTCCCTGTAGGAGATACCGCAAGACGTTTCTGTAGATTGGGCACAGCGCTCTGCAGGGTGTTAGCAGAGACTTTCCCGGGACAGTGAAACCCTATGTCAGAGACACTGAGAAGAAGCCCCAATGTTCCCTCCAGGCACTTTCAGTGTGGGTGCCTTCTCCACGTGGTTCCTGGTTTCCCTGCAGCGCTGAAGAGAATGTTAGCAAAGAGGTAACCGGCACAGCGAAAACAGTACTCAAAGACAGGGAGAGCAAGCTCTCTCTTGGCACTTTGGATGTGGGACATACAGCGAGATGTTTGCTGCTTTTGCGTTTGGCTGTTGGGAGATTTACAGCACAAAGATATCTAGTTGATTTGAAGCAGTTCCGAGAAAGTCTAAACATAATCGCCACTTCTCCCTCCTGGCACTTTCCATGTGGGAGATATAGCAGGATGTATATTGGTTTTGAGGACAACTCAATGGACAGTGTAGGGAGAAAAGTTCCTGGCTCCTTGAATGCCGTTCCTGGAGACACTGCGATCAATGAGGGAGATATGTCAAGATGTGTGTTGGTTTTGAGGACGGCTCTCTGGAGAGTCTTAGCAAAGAGGTCACAGGGATAATCAGAGCAATTCTCAGAGACACTGAGAACAAGATGGACAGTTCCCTCCTGGCACTTTCCCTGTAGGAGATACCGCAAGACGTTTCTGTAGATTGGGCACAGCGCTCTGCAGGGTGTTAGCAGAGACTTTCCCGGGACAGTGAAACCCTATGTCAGAGACACTGAGAAGAAGCCCCAATGTTCCCTCCAGGCACTTTCAGTGTGGGTGCCTTCTCCACGTGGTTCCTGGTTTCCCTGCAGCGCTGAAGAGAATGTTAGCAAAGAGGTAACCGGGACAGTGAAAACAGTACTCAAAGACAGGGAGAGCAAGCTCTCTCTTGGCACTTTGGATGTGGGACATACAGCGAGATGTTTGCTGCTTTTGCGTTTGGCTGTTGGGAGATTTACAGCACAAAGATATCTAGTTGATTTGAAGCAGTTCCGAGAAAGTCTAAACATAATCGCCACTTCTCCCTCCTGGCACTTTCCATGTGGGAGATATAGCAGGATGTATATTGGTTTTGAGGACAACTCAATGGACAGTGTAGGGAGAAAAGTTCCTGGCTCCTTGAATGCCGTTCCTGGAGACACTGCGATCAATGAGGGAGATATGTCAAGATGTGTGTTGGTTTTGAGGACGGCTCTCTGGAGAGTCTTAGCAAAGAGGTCACAGGGATAATCAGAGCAATTCTCAGAGACACTGAGAACAAGATGGACAGTTCCCTCCTGGCACTTTCCCTGTAGGAGATACCGCAAGATGTTTCTGTAGATTGGGCACAGCGCTCTGCAGGGTGTTAGCAGAGACTTTCCCGGGACAGTGAAACCCTATGTCAGAGACACTGAGAAGAAGCCCCAATGTTCCCTCCAGGCACTTTCAGTGTGGGTGCCTTCTCCACGTGGTTCCTGGTTTCCCTGCAGCGCTGAAGAGAATGTTAGCAAAGAGGTAACCGGCACAGCGAAAACAGTACTCAAAGACAGGGAGAGCAAGCTCTCTCTTGGCACTTTGGATGTGGGACATACAGCGAGATGTTTGCTGCTTTTGCGTTTGGCTGTTGGGAGATTTACAGCACAAAGATATCTAGTTGATTTGAAGCAGTTCCGAGAAAGTCTAAACATAATCGCCACTTCTCCCTCCTGGCACTTTCCATGTGGGAGATATAGCAGGATGTATATTGGTTTTGAGGACAACTCAATGGACAGTGTAGGGAGAAAAGTTCCTGGCTCCTTGAATGCCGTTCCTGGAGACACTGCGATCAATGTGGGAGATATGTCAAGATGTGTGTTGGTTTTGAGGACGGCTCTCTGGAGAGTCTTAGCAAAGAGGTCACAGGGATAATCAGAGCAATTCTCAGAGACACTGAGAACAAGATGGACAGTTCCCTCCTGGCACTTTCCCTGTAGGAGATACCGCAAGACGTTTCTGTAGATTGGGCACAGCGCTCTGCAGGGTGTTAGCAGAGACTTTCCCGGGACAGTGAAACCCTATGTCAGAGACACTGAGAAGAAGCCCCAATGTTCCCTCCAGGCACTTTCAGTGTGGGTGCCTTCTCCACGTGGTTCCTGGTTTCCCTGCAGCGCTGAAGAGAATGTTAGCAAAGAGGTAACCGGCACAGCGAAAACAGTACTCAAAGACAGGGAGAGCAAGCTCTCTCTTGGCACTTTGGATGTGGGACATACAGCGAGATGTTTGCTGCTTTTGCGTTTGGCTGTTGGGAGATTTACAGCACAAAGATATCTAGTTGATTTGAAGCAGTTCCGAGAAAGTCTAAACATAATCGCCAATTCTCCCTCCTGGCACTTTCCATGTGGGAGATATAGCAGGATGTATATTGGTTTTGAGGACAACTCAATGGACAGTGTAGGGAGAAAAGTTCCTGGCTCCTTGAATGCCGTTCCTGGAGACACTGCGATCAATGTGGGAGATATGTCAAGATGTGTGTTGGTTTTGAGGACGGCTCTCTGGAGAGTCTTAGCAAAGAGGTCACAGGGATAATCAGAGCAATTCTCAGAGACACTGAGAACAAGATGGACAGTTCCCTCCTGGCACTTTCCCTGTAGGAGATACCGCAAGACGTTTCTGTAGATTGGGCACAGCGCTCTGCAGGGTGTTAGCAGAGACTTTCCCGGGACAGTGAAACCCTATGTCAGAGACACTGAGAAGAAGCCCCAATGTTCCCTCCAGGCACTTTCAGTGTGGGTGCCTTCTCCACGTGGTTCCTGGTTTCCCTGCAGCGCTGAAGAGAATGTTAGCAAAGAGGTAACCGGCACAGCGAAAACAGTACTCAAAGACAGGGAGAGCAAGCTCTCTCTTGGCACTTTGGATGTGGGACATACAGCGAGATGTTTGCTGCTTTTGCGTTTGGCTGTTGGGAGATTTACAGCACAAAGATATCTAGTTGATTTGAAGCAGTTCCGAGAAAGTCTAAACATAATCGCCACTTCTCCCTCCTGGCACTTTCCATGTGGGAGATATAGCAGGATGTATATTGGTTTTGAGGACAACTCAATGGACAGTGTAGGGAGAAAAGTTCCTGGCTCCTTGAATGCCGTTCCTGGAGACACTGCGATCAATGTGGGAGATATGTCAAGATGTGTGTTTGTTTTGAGGACGGCTCTCTGGAGAGTCTTAGCAAAGAGGTCACAGGGATAATCAGAGCAATTCTCAGAGACACTGAGAACAAGATGGACACTTCCCTCCTGGCACTTTCCCTGTAGGAGATACCGCAAGACGTTTCTGTAGATTGGGCACAGCGCTCTGCAGGGTGTTAGCAGAGACTTTCCCGGGACAGTGAAACCCTATGTCAGAGACACTGAGAAGAAGCCCCAATGTTCCCTCCAGGCACTTTCAGTGTGGGTGCCTTCTCCACGTGGTTCCTGGTTTCCCTGCAGCGCTGAAGAGAATGTTAGCAAAGAGGTAACCGGCACAGCGAAAACAGTACTCAAAGACAGGGAGAGCAAGCTCTCTCTTGGCACTTTGGATGTGGGACATACAGCGAGATGTTTGCTGCTTTTGCGTTTGGCTGTTGGGAGATTTACAGCACAAAGATATCTAGTTGATTTGAAGCAGTTCCGAGGAAGTCTAAACATAATCCCCACTTCTCCTTCCTGGCACTTTCCATGTGGGAGATATAGCAGGATGTATATTGGTTTTGAGGACAACTCAATGGACAGTGTAGGGAGAAAAGTTCCTGGCTCCTTGAATGCCGTTCCTGGAGACACTGCGATCAATGTGGGAGATATGTCAAGATGTGTGTTGGTTTTGAGGACGGCTCTCTGGAGAGTCTTAGCAAAGAGGTCACAGGGATAATCAGAGCAATTCTCAGAGACACTGAGAACAAGCTCGACAATTCCCTCCTGGCACTTTCCCTGTAGGAGATACCGCAAGACGTTTCTGTAGATTGGGCACAGCGCTCTGCAGGGTGTTAGCAGAGACTTTCCCGGGACAGTGAAACCCTATGTCAGAGACACTGAGAAGAAGCCCCAATGTTCCCTCCAGGCACTTTCAGTGTGGGTGCCTTCTCCACGTGGTTCCTGGTTTCCCTGCAGCGCTGAAGAGAATGTTAGCAAAGAGGTAACCGGCACAGCGAAAACAGTACTCAAAGACAGGGAGAGCAAGCTCTCTCTTGGCACTTTGGATGTGGGACATACAGCGAGATGTTTGCTGCTTTTGCGTTTGGCTGTTGGGAGATTTACAGCACAAAGATATCTAGTTGATTTGAAGCAGTTCCGAGAAAGTCTAAACATAATCGCCACTTCTCCCTCCTGGCACTTTCCATGTGGGAGATATAGCAGGATGTATATTGGTTTTGAGGACAACTCAATGGACAGTGTAGGGAGAAAAGTTCCTGGCTCCTTGAATGCCGTTCCTGGAGACACTGCGATCAATGTGGGAGATATGTCAAGATGTGTGTTGGTTTTGAGGACGGCTCTCTGGAGAGTCTTAGCAAAGAGGTCACAGGGATAATCAGAGCAATTCTCAGAGACACTGAGAACAAGATGGACAGTTCCCTCCTGGCACTTTCCCTGTAGGAGATACCGCAAGACGTTTCTGTAGATTGGGCACAGCGCTCTGCAGGGTGTTAGCAGAGACTTTCCCGGGACAGTGAAACCCTATGTCAGAGACACTGAGAAGAAGCCCCAATGTTCCCTCCAGGCACTTTCAGTGTGGGTGCCTTCTCCACGTGGTTCCTGGTTTCCCTGCAGCGCTGAAGAGAATGTTAGCAAAGAGGTAACCGGCACAGCGAAAACAGTACTCAAAGACAGGGAGAGCAAGCTCTCTCTTGGCACTTTGGATGTGGGACATACAGCGAGATGTTTGCTGCTTTTGCGTTTGGCTGTTGGGAGATTTACAGCACAAAGATATCTAGTTGATTTGAAGCAGTTCCGAGAAAGTCTAAACATAATCGCCACTTCTCCCTCCTGGCACTTTCCATGTGGGAGATATAGCAGGATGTATATTGGTTTTGAGGACAACTCAATGGACAGTGTAGGGAGAAAAGTTCCTGGCTCCTTGAATGCCGTTCCTGGAGACACTGCGATCAATGAGGGAGATATGTCAAGATGTGTGTTGGTTTTGAGGACGGCTCTCTGGAGAGTCTTAGCAAAGAGGTCACAGGGATAATCAGAGCAATTCTCAGAGACACTGAGAACAAGATGGACAGTTCCCTCCTGGCACTTTCCCTGTAGGAGATACCGCAAGACGTTTCTGTAGATTGGGCACAGCGCTCTGCAGGGTGTTAGCAGAGACTTTCCCGGGACAGTGAAACCCTATGTCAGAGACACTGAGAAGAAGCCCCAATGTTCCCTCCAGGCACTTTCAGTGTGGGTGCCTTCTCCACGTGGTTCCTGGTTTCCCTGCAGCGCTGAAGAGAATGTTAGCAAAGAGGTAACCGGGACAGTGAAAACAGTACTCAAAGACAGGGAGAGCAAGCTCTCTCTTGGCACTTTGGATGTGGGACATACAGCGAGATGTTTGCTGCTTTTGCGTTTGGCTGTTGGGAGATTTACAGCACAAAGATATCTAGTTGATTTGAAGCAGTTCCGAGAAAGTCTAAACATAATCGCCACTTCTCCCTCCTGGCACTTTCCATGTGGGAGATATAGCAGGATGTATATTGGTTTTGAGGACAACTCAATGGACAGTGTAGGGAGAAAAGTTCCTGGCTCCTTGAATGCCGTTCCTGGAGACACTGCGATCAATGTGGGAGATATGTCAAGATGTGTGTTGGTTTTGAGGACGGCTCTCTGGAGAGTCTTAGCAAAGAGGTCACAGGGATAATCAGAGCAATTCTCAGAGACACTGAGAACAAGATGGACAGTTCCCTCCTGGCACTTTCCCTGTAGGAGATACCGCAAGACGTTTCTGTAGATTGGGCACAGCGCTCTGCAGGGTGTTAGCAGAGACTTTCCCGGGACAGTGAAACCCTATGTCAGAGACACTGAGAAGAAGCCCCAATGTTCCCTCCAGGCACTTTCAGTGTGGGTGCCTTCTCCACGTGGTTCCTGGTTTCCCTGCAGCGCTGAAGAGAATGTTAGCAAAGAGGTAACCGGCACAGCGAAAACAGTACTCAAAGACAGGGAGAGCAAGCTCTCTCTTGGCACTTTGGATGTGGGACATACAGCGAGATGTTTGCTGCTTTTGCGTTTGGCTGTTGGGAGATTTACAGCACAAAGATATCTAGTTGATTTGAAGCAGTTCCGAGGAAGTCTAAACATAATCGCCACTTCTCCCTCCTGGCACTTTCCATGTGGGAGATATAGCAGGATGTATATTGGTTTTGAGGACAACTCAATGGACAGTGTAGGGAGAAAAGTTCCTGGCTCCTTGAATGCCGTTCCTGGAGACACTGCGATCAATGAGGGAGATATGTCAAGATGTGTGTTGGTTTTGAGGACGGCTCTCTGGAGAGTCTTAGCAAAGAGGTCACAGGGATAATCAGAGCAATTCTCAGAGACACTGAGAACAAGCTCGACAATTCCCTCCTGGCACTTTCCCTGTAGGAGATACCGCAAGACGTTTCTGTAGATTGGGCACAGCGCTCTGCAGGGTGTTAGCAGAGACTTTCCCGGGACAGTGAAACCCTATGTCAGAGACACTGAGAAGAAGCCCCAATGTTCCCTCCAGGCACTTTCAGTGTGGGTGCCTTCTCCACGTGGTTCCTGGTTTCCCTGCAGCGCTGAAGAGAATGTTAGCAAAGAGGTAACCGGCACAGCGAAAACAGTACTCAAAGACAGGGAGAGCAAGCTCTCTCTTGGCACTTTGGATGTGGGACATACAGCGAGATGTTTGCTGCTTTTGCGTTTGGCTGTTGGGAGATTTACAGCACAAAGATATCTAGTTGATTTGAAGCAGTTCCGAGGAAGTCTAAACATAATCGCCACTTCTCCCTCCTGGCACTTTCCATGTGGGAGATATAGCAGGATGTATATTGGTTTTGAGGACAACTCAATGGACAGTGTAGGGAGAAAAGTTCCTGGCTCCTTGAATGCCGTTCCTGGAGACACTGCGATCAATGAGGGAGATATGTCAAGATGTGTGTTGGTTTTGAGGACGGCTCTCTGGAGAGTCTTAGCAAAGAGGTCACAGGGATAATCAGAGCAATTCTCAGAGACACTGAGAACAAGCTCGACAATTCCCTCCTGGCACTTTCCCTGTAGGAGGTACTGCAAGACGTTTCTGTAGATTGGGCACAGCGCTCTGCAGGGTGTTAGCAGAGACTTTCCCGGGACAGTGAAACCCTATGTCAGAGACACTGAGAAGAAGCCCCAATGTTCCCTCCAGGCACTTTCAGTGTGGGTGCCTTCTCCACGTGGTTCCTGGTTTCCCTGCAGCGCTGAAGAGAATGTTAGCAAAGAGGTAACCGGCACAGCGAAAACAGTACTCAAAGAGAGGGAGAGCAAGCTCTCTCTTGGCACTTTGGATGTGGGACATACAGCGAGATGTTTGCTGCTTTTGCGTTTGGCTGTTGGGAGATTTACAGCACAAAGATATCTAGTTGATTTGAAGCAGTTCCGAGAAAGTCTAAACATAATCGCCACTTCTCCCTCCTGGCACTTTCCATGTGGGAGATATAGCAGGATGTATATTGGTTTTGAGGACAACTCAATGGACAGTGTAGGGAGAAAAGTTCCTGGCTCCTTGAATGCCGTTCCTGGAGACACTGCGATCAATGTGGGAGATATGTCAAGATGTGTGTTGGTTTTGAGGACGGCTCTCTGGAGAGTCTTAGCAAAGAGGTCACAGGGATAATCAGAGCAATTCTCAGAGACACTGAGAACAAGATGGACAGTTCCCTCCTGGCACTTTCCCTGTAGGAGATACCGCAAGACGTTTCTGTAGATTGGGCACAGCGCTCTGCAGGGTGTTAGCAGAGACTTTCCCGGGACAGTGAAACCCTATGTCAGAGACACTGAGAAGAAGCCCCAATGTTCCCTCCAGGCACTTTCAGTGTGGGTGCCTTCTCCACGTGGTTCCTGGTTTCCCTGCAGCGCTGAAGAGAATGTTAGCAAAGAGGTAACCGGCACAGCGAAAACAGTACTCAAAGACAGGGAGAGCAAGCTCTCTCTTGGCACTTTGGATGTGGGACATACAGCGAGATGTTTGCTGCTTTTGCGTTTGGCTGTTGGGAGATTTACAGCACAAAGATATCTAGTTGATTTGAAGCAGTTCCGAGAAAGTCTAAACATAATCGCCACTTCTCCCTCCTGGCACTTTCCATGTGGGAGATATAGCAGGATGTATATTGGTTTTGAGGACAACTCAATGGACAGTGTAGGGAGAAAAGTTCCTGGCTCCTTGAATGCCGTTCCTGGAGACACTGCGATCAATGTGGGAGATATGTCAAGATGTGTGTTGGTTTTGAGGACGGCTCTCTGGAGAGTCTTAGCAAAGAGGTCACAGGGATAATCAGAGCAATTCTCAGAGACACTGAGAACAAGATGGACAGTTCCCTCCTGGCACTTTCCCTGTAGGAGATACCGCAAGACGTTTCTGTAGATTGGGCACAGCGCTCTGCAGGGTGTTAGCAGAGACTTTCCCGGGACAGTGAAACCCTATGTCAGAGACACTGAGAAGAAGCCCCAATGTTCCCTCCAGGCACTTTCAGTGTGGGTGCCTTCTCCACGTGGTTCCTGGTTTCCCTGCAGCGCTGAAGAGAATGTTAGCAAAGAGGTAACCGGCACAGCGAAAACAGTACTCAAAGAGAGGGAGAGCAAGCTCTCTCTTGGCACTTTGGATGTGGGACATACAGCGAGATGTTTGCTGCTTTTGCGTTTGGCTGTTGGGAGATTTACAGCACAAAGATATCTAGTTGATTTGAAGCAGTTCCGAGAAAGTCTAAACATAATCGCCACTTCTCCCTCCTGGCACTTTCCATGTGGGAGATATAGCAGGATGTATATTGGTTTTGAGGACAACTCAATGGACAGTGTAGGGAGAAAAGTTCCTGGCTCCTTGAATGCCGTTCCTGGAGACACTGCGATCAATGAGGGAGATATGTCAATATGTGTGTTGGTTTTGAGGACGGCTCTCTGGAGAGTCTTAGCAAAGAGGTCACAGGGATAATCAGAGCAATTCTCAGAGACACTGAGAACAAGATGGACAGTTCCCTCCTGGCACTTTCCCTGTAGGAGATACCGCAAGACGTTTCTGTAGATTGGGCACAGCGCTCTGCAGGGTGTTAGCAGAGACTTTCCCGGGACAGTGAAACCCTATGTCAGAGACACTGAGAAGAAGCCCCAATGTTCCCTCCAGGCACTTTCAGTGTGGGTGCCTTCTCCACGTGGTTCCTGGTTTCCCTGCAGCGCTGAAGAGAATGTTAGCAAAGAGGTAACCGGGACAGTGAAAACAGTACTCAAAGACAGGGAGAGCAAGCTCTCTCTTGGCACTTTGGATGTGGGACATACAGCGAGATGTTTGCTGCTTTTGCGTTTGGCTGTTGGGAGATTTACAGCACAAAGATATCTAGTTGATTTGAAGCAGTTCCGAGAAAGTCTAAACATAATCCCCACTTCTCCCTCCTGGCACTTTCCATGTGGGAGATATAGCAGGATGTATATTGGTTTTGAGGACAACTCAATGGACAGTGTAGGGAGAAAAGTTCCTGGCTCCTTGAATGCCGTTCCTGGAGACACTGCGATCAATGAGGGAGATATGTCAAGATGTGTGTTGGTTTTGAGGACGGCTCTCTGGAGAGTCTTAGCAAAGAGGTCACAGGGATAATCAGAGCAATTCTCAGAGACACTGAGAACAAGATGGACAGTTCCCTCCTGGCACTTTCCCTGTAGGAGATACCGCAAGACGTTTCTGTAGATTGGGCACAGCGCTCTGCAGGGTGTTAGCAGAGACTTTCCCGGGACAGTGAAACCCTATGTCAGAGACACTGAGAAGAAGCCCCAATGTTCCCTCCAGGCACTTTCAGTGTGGGTGCCTTCTCCACGTGGTTCCTGGTTTCCCTGCAGCGCTGAAGAGAATGTTAGCAAAGAGGTAACCGGCACAGCGAAAACAGTACTCAAAGACAGGGAGAGCAAGCTCTCTCTTGGCACTTTGGATGTGGGACATACAGCGAGATGTTTGCTGCTTTTGCGTTTGGCTGTTGGGAGATTTACAGCACAAAGATATCTAGTTGATTTGAAGCAGTTCCGAGGAAGTCTAAACATAATCCCCACTTCTCCCTCCTGGCACTTTCCATGTGGGAGATATAGCAGGATGTATATTGGTTTTGAGGACAACTCAATGGACAGTGTAGGGAGAAAAGTTCCTGGCTCCTTGAATGCCGTTCCTGGAGACACTGCGATCAATGTGGGAGATATGTCAAGATGTGTGTTGGTTTTGAGGACGGCTCTCTGGAGAGTCTTAGCAAAGAGGTCACAGGGATAATCAGAGCAATTCTCAGAGACACTGAGAACAAGATGGACAGTTCCCTCCTGGCACTTTCCCTGTAGGAGATACCGCAAGACGTTTCTGTAGATTGGGCACAGCGCTCTGCAGGGTGTTAGCAGAGACTTTCCCGGGACAGTGAAACCCTATGTCAGAGACACTGAGAAGAAGCCCCAATGTTCCCTCCAGGCACTTTCAGTGTGGGTGCCTTCTCCACGTGGTTCCTGGTTTCCCTGCAGCGCTGAAGAGAATGTTAGCAAAGAGGTAACCGGCACAGCGAAAACAGTACTCAAAGACAGGGAGAGCAAGCTCTCTCTTGGCACTTTGGATGTGGGACATACAGCGAGATGTTTGCTGCTTTTGCGTTTGGCTGTTGGGAGATTTACAGCACAAAGATATCTAGTTGATTTGAAGCAGTTCCGAGAAAGTCTAAACATAATCGCCACTTCTCCCTCCTGGCACTTTCCATGTGGGAGATATAGCAGGATGTATATTGGTTTTGAGGACAACTCAATGGACAGTGTAGGGAGAAAAGTTCCTGGCTCCTTGAATGCCGTTCCTGGAGACACTGCGATCAATGTGGGAGATATGTCAAGATGTGTGTTTGTTTTGAGGACGGCTCTCTGGAGAGTCTTAGCAAAGAGGTCACAGGGATAATCAGAGCAATTCTCAGAGACACTGAGAACAAGATGGACAGTTCCCTCCTGGCACTTTCCCTGTAGGAGATACCGCAAGACGTTTCTGTAGATTGGGCACAGCGCTCTGCAGGGTGTTAGCAGAGACTTTCCCGGGACAGTGAAACCCTATGTCAGAGACACTGAGAAGAAGCCCCAATGTTCCCTCCAGGCACTTTCAGTGTGGGTGCCTTCTCCACGTGGTTCCTGGTTTCCCTGCAGCGCTGAAGAGAATGTTAGCAAAGAGGTAACCGGCACAGCGAAAACAGTACTCAAAGACAGGGAGAGCAAGCTCTCTCTTGGCACTTTGGATGTGGGACATACAGCGAGATGTTTGCTGCTTTTGCGTTTGGCTGTTGGGAGATTTACAGCACAAAGATATCTAGTTGATTTGAAGCAGTTCCGAGAAAGTCTAAACATAATCGCCAATTCTCCCTCCTGGCACTTTCCATGTGGGAGATATAGCAGGATGTATATTGGTTTTGAGGACAACTCAATGGACAGTGTAGGGAGAAAAGTTCCTGGCTCCTTGAATGCCGTTCCTGGAGACACTGCGATCAATGTGGGAGATATGTCAAGATGTGTGTTGGTTTTGAGGACGGCTCTCTGGAGAGTCTTAGCAAAGAGGTCACAGGGATAATCAGAGCAATTCTCAGAGACACTGAGAACAAGATGGACAGTTCCCTCCTGGCACTTTCCCTGTAGGAGATACCGCAAGACGTTTCTGTAGATTGGGCACAGCGCTCTGCAGGGTGTTAGCAGAGACTTTCCCGGGACAGTGAAACCCTATGTCAGAGACACTGAGAAGAAGCCCCAATGTTCCCTCCAGGCACTTTCAGTGTGGGTGCCTTCTCCACGTGGTTCCTGGTTTCCCTGCAGCGCTGAAGAGAATGTTAGCAAAGAGGTAACCGGCACAGCGAAAACAGTACTCAAAGACAGGGAGAGCAAGCTCTCTCTTGGCACTTTGGATGTGGGACATACAGCGAGATGTTTGCTGCTTTTGCGTTTGGCTGTTGGGAGATTTACAGCACAAAGATATCTAGTTGATTTGAAGCAGTTCCGAGAAAGTCTAAACATAATCGCCACTTCTCCCTCCTGGCACTTTCCATGTGGGAGATATAGCAGGATGTATATTGGTTTTGAGGACAACTCAATGGACAGTGTAGGGAGAAAAGTTCCTGGCTCCTTGAATGCCGTTCCTGGAGACACTGCGATCAATGTGGGAGATATGTCAAGATGTGTGTTGGTTTTGAGGACGGCTCTCTGGAGAGTCTTAGCAAAGAGGTCACAGGGATAATCAGAGCAATTCTCAGAGACACTGAGAACAAGATGGACAGTTCCCTCCTGGCACTTTCCCTGTAGGAGATACCGCAAGACGTTTCTGTAGATTGGGCACAGCGCTCTGCAGGGTGTTAGCAGAGACTTTCCCGGGACAGTGAAACCCTATGTCAGAGACACTGAGAAGAAGCCCCAATGTTCCCTCCAGGCACTTTCAGTGTGGGTGCCTTCTCCACGTGGTTCCTGGTTTCCCTGCAGCGCTGAAGAGAATGTTAGCAAAGAGGTAACCGGCACAGCGAAAACAGTACTCAAAGAGAGGGAGAGCAAGCTCTCTCTTGGCACTTTGGATGTGGGACATACAGCGAGATGTTTGCTGCTTTTGCGTTTGGCTGTTGGGAGATTTACAGCACAAAGATATCTAGTTGATTTGAAGCAGTTCCGAGAAAGTCTAAACATAATCGCCACTTCTCCCTCCTGGCACTTTCCATGTGGGAGATATAGCAGGATGTATATTGGTTTTGAGGACAACTCAATGGACAGTGTAGGGAGAAAAGTTCCTGGCTCCTTGAATGCCGTTCCTGGAGACACTGCGATCAATGAGGGAGATATGTCAAGATGTGTGTTGGTTTTGAGGACGGCTCTCTGGAGAGTCTTAGCAAAGAGGTCACAGGGATAATCAGAGCAATTCTCAGAGACACTGAGAACAAGATGGACAGTTCCCTCCTGGCACTTTCCCTGTAGGAGATACCGCAAGACGTTTCTGTAGATTGGGCACAGCGCTCTGCAGGGTGTTAGCAGAGACTTTCCCGGGACAGTGAAACCCTATGTCAGAGACACTGAGAAGAAGCCCCAATGTTCCCTCCAGGCACTTTCAGTGTGGGTGCCTTCTCCACGTGGTTCCTGGTTTCCCTGCAGCGCTGAAGAGAATGTTAGCAAAGAGGTAACCGGGACAGTGAAAACAGTACTCAAAGACAGGGAGAGCAAGCTCTCTCTTGGCACTTTGGATGTGGGACATACAGCGAGATGTTTGCTGCTTTTGCGTTTGGCTGTTGGGAGATTTACAGCACAAAGATATCTAGTTGATTTGAAGCAGTTCCGAGAAAGTCTAAACATAATCCCCACTTCTCCCTCCTGGCACTTTCCATGTGGGAGATATAGCAGGATGTATATTGGTTTTGAGGACAACTCAATGGACAGTGTAGGGAGAAAAGTTCCTGGCTCCTTGAATGCCGTTCCTGGAGACACTGCGATCAATGAGGGAGATATGTCAAGATGTGTGTTGGTTTTGAGGACGGCTCTCTGGAGAGTCTTAGCAAAGAGGTCACAGGGATAATCAGAGCAATTCTCAGAGACACTGAGAACAAGATGGACAGTTCCCTCCTGGCACTTTCCCTGTAGGAGATACCGCAAGACGTTTCTGTAGATTGGGCACAGCGCTCTGCAGGGTGTTAGCAGAGACTTTCCCGGGACAGTGAAACCCTATGTCAGAGACACTGAGAAGAAGCCCCAATGTTCCCTCCAGGCACTTTCAGTGTGGGTGCCTTCTCCACGTGGTTCCTGGTTTCCCTGCAGCGCTGAAGAGAATGTTAGCAAAGAGGTAACCGGCACAGCGAAAACAGTACTCAAAGACAGGGAGAGCAAGCTCTCTCTTGGCACTTTGGATGTGGGACATACAGCGAGATGTTTGCTGCTTTTGCGTTTGGCTGTTGGGAGATTTACAGCACAAAGATATCTAGTTGATTTGAAGCAGTTCCGAGAAAGTCTAAACATAATCGCCACTTCTCCCTCCTGGCACTTTCCATGTGGGAGATATAGCAGGATGTATATTGGTTTTGAGGACAACTCAATGGACAGTGTAGGGAGAAAAGTTCCTGGCTCCTTGAATGCCGTTCCTGGAGACACTGCGATCAATGTGGGAGATATGTCAAGATGTGTGTTGGTTTTGAGGACGGCTCTCTGGAGAGTCTTAGCAAAGAGGTCACAGGGATAATCAGAGCAATTCTCAGAGACACTGAGAACAAGATGGACAGTTCCCTCCTGGCACTTTCCCTGTAGGAGATACCGCAAGACGTTTCTGTAGATTGGGCACAGCGCTCTGCAGGGTGTTAGCAGAGACTTTCCCGGGACAGTGAAACCCTATGTCAGAGACACTGAGAAGAAGCCCCAATGTTCCCTCCAGGCACTTTCAGTGTGGGTGCCTTCTCCACGTGGTTCCTGGTTTCCCTGCAGCGCTGAAGAGAATGTTAGCAAAGAGGTAACCGGCACAGCGAAAACAGTACTCAAAGAGAGGGAGAGCAAGCTCTCTCTTGGCACTTTGGATGTGGGACATACAGCGAGATGTTTGCTGCTTTTGCGTTTGGCTGTTGGGAGATTTACAGCACAAAGATATCTAGTTGATTTGAAGCAGTTCCGAGAAAGTCTAAACATAATCGCCACTTCTCCCTCCTGGCACTTTCCATGTGGGAGATATAGCAGGATGTATATTGGTTTTGAGGACAACTCAATGGACAGTGTAGGGAGAAAAGTTCCTGGCTCCTTGAATGCCGTTCCTGGAGACACTGCGATCAATGAGGGAGATATGTCAAGATGTGTGTTGGTTTTGAGGACGGCTCTCTGGAGAGTCTTAGCAAAGAGGTCACAGGGATAATCAGAGCAATTCTCAGAGACACTGAGAACAAGATGGACAGTTCCCTCCTGGCACTTTCCCTGTAGGAGATACCGCAAGACGTTTCTGTAGATTGGGCACAGCGCTCTGCAGGGTGTTAGCAGAGACTTTCCCGGGACAGTGAAACCCTATGTCAGAGACACTGAGAAGAAGCCCCAATGTTCCCTCCAGGCACTTTCAGTGTGGGTGCCTTCTCCACGTGGTTCCTGGTTTCCCTGCAGCGCTGAAGAGAATGTTAGCAAAGAGGTAACCGGGACAGTGAAAACAGTACTCAAAGACAGGGAGAGCAAGCTCTCTCTTGGCACTTTGGATGTGGGACATACAGCGAGATGTTTGCTGCTTTTGCGTTTGGCTGTTGGGAGATTTACAGCACAAAGATATCTAGTTGATTTGAAGCAGTTCCGAGAAAGTCTAAACATAATCCCCACTTCTCCCTCCTGGCACTTTCCATGTGGGAGATATAGCAGGATGTATATTGGTTTTGAGGACAACTCAATGGACAGTGTAGGGAGAAAAGTTCCTGGCTCCTTGAATGCCGTTCCTGGAGACACTGCGATCAATGAGGGAGATATGTCAAGATGTGTGTTGGTTTTGAGGACGGCTCTCTGGAGAGTCTTAGCAAAGAGGTCACAGGGATAATCAGAGCAATTCTCAGAGACACTGAGAACAAGATGGACAGTTCCCTCCTGGCACTTTCCCTGTAGGAGATACCGCAAGACGTTTCTGTAGATTGGGCACAGCGCTCTGCAGGGTGTTAGCAGAGACTTTCCCGGGACAGTGAAACCCTATGTCAGAGACACTGAGAAGAAGCCCCAATGTTCCCTCCAGGCACTTTCAGTGTGGGTGCCTTCTCCACGTGGTTCCTGGTTTCCCTGCAGCGCTGAAGAGAATGTTAGCAAAGAGGTAACCGGCACAGCGAAAACAGTACTCAAAGACAGGGAGAGCAAGCTCTCTCTTGGCACTTTGGATGTGGGACATACAGCGAGATGTTTGCTGCTTTTGCGTTTGGCTGTTGGGAGATTTACAGCACAAAGATATCTAGTTGATTTGAAGCAGTTCCGAGAAAGTCTAAACATAATCGCCACTTCTCCCTCCTGGCACTTTCCATGTGGGAGATATAGCAGGATGTATATTGGTTTTGAGGACAACTCAATGGACAGTGTAGGGAGAAAAGTTCCTGGCTCCTTGAATGCCGTTCCTGGAGACACTGCGATCAATGTGGGAGATATGTCAAGATGTGTGTTGGTTTTGAGGACGGCTCTCTGGAGAGTCTTAGCAAAGAGGTCACAGGGATAATCAGAGCAATTCTCAGAGACACTGAGAACAAGATGGACAGTTCCCTCCTGGCACTTTCCCTGTAGGAGATACCGCAAGACGTTTCTGTAGATTGGGCACAGCGCTCTGCAGGGTGTTAGCAGAGACTTTCCCGGGACAGTGAAACCCTATGTCAGAGACACTGAGAAGAAGCCCCAATGTTCCCTCCAGGCACTTTCAGTGTGGGTGCCTTCTCCACGTGGTTCCTGGTTTCCCTGCAGCGCTGAAGAGAATGTTAGCAAAGAGGTAACCGGCACAGCGAAAACAGTACTCAAAGACAGGGAGAGCAAGCTCTCTCTTGGCACTTTGGATGTGGGACATACAGCGAGATGTTTGCTGCTTTTGCGTTTGGCTGTTGGGAGATTTACAGCACAAAGATATCTAGTTGATTTGAAGCAGTTCCGAGAAAGTCTAAACATAATCGCCACTTCTCCCTCCTGGCACTTTCCATGTGGGAGATATAGCAGGATGTATATTGGTTTTGAGGACAACTCAATGGACAGTGTAGGGAGAAAAGTTCCTGGCTCCTTGAATGCCGTTCCTGGAGACACTGCGATCAATGTGGGAGATATGTCAAGATGTGTGTTTGTTTTGAGGACGGCTCTCTGGAGAGTCTTAGCAAAGAGGTCACAGGGATAATCAGAGCAATTCTCAGAGACACTGAGAACAAGATGGACAGTTCCCTCCTGGCACTTTCCCTGTAGGAGATACCGCAAGACGTTTCTGTAGATTGGGCACAGCGCTCTGCAGGGTGTTAGCAGAGACTTTCCCGGGACAGTGAAACCCTATGTCAGAGACACTGAGAAGAAGCCCCAATGTTCCCTCCAGGCACTTTCAGTGTGGGTGCCTTCTCCACGTGGTTCCTGGTTTCCCTGCAGCGCTGAAGAGAATGTTAGCAAAGAGGTAACCGGCACAGCGAAAAC
The DNA here is from genome assembly GCF_963924245.1 of Chroicocephalus ridibundus. NCBI lineage: Eukaryota > Metazoa > Chordata > Aves > Charadriiformes > Laridae > Chroicocephalus > Chroicocephalus ridibundus. The sequence continues at coordinate 184,138 of NW_026961202.1, forward strand.
AGTACTCAAAGACAGGGAGAGCAAGCTCTCTCTTGGCACTTTGGATGTGGGACATACAGCGAGATGTTTGCTGCTTTTGCGTTTGGCTGTTGGGAGATTTACAGCACAAAGATATCTAGTTGATTTGAAGCAGTTCCGAGAAAGTCTAAACATAATCGCCAATTCTCCCTCCTGGCACTTTCCATGTGGGAGATATAGCAGGATGTATATTGGTTTTGAGGACAACTCAATGGACAGTGTAGGGAGAAAAGTTCCTGGCTCCTTGAATGCCGTTCCTGGAGACACTGCGATCAATGTGGGAGATATGTCAAGATGTGTGTTGGTTTTGAGGACGGCTCTCTGGAGAGTCTTAGCAAAGAGGTCACAGGGATAATCAGAGCAATTCTCAGAGACACTGAGAACAAGATGGACAGTTCCCTCCTGGCACTTTCCCTGTAGGAGATACCGCAAGACGTTTCTGTAGATTGGGCACAGCGCTCTGCAGGGTGTTAGCAGAGACTTTCCCGGGACAGTGAAACCCTATGTCAGAGACACTGAGAAGAAGCCCCAATGTTCCCTCCAGGCACTTTCAGTGTGGGTGCCTTCTCCACGTGGTTCCTGGTTTCCCTGCAGCGCTGAAGAGAATGTTAGCAAAGAGGTAACCGGCACAGCGAAAACAGTACTCAAAGACAGGGAGAGCAAGCTCTCTCTTGGCACTTTGGATGTGGGACATACAGCGAGATGTTTGCTGCTTTTGCGTTTGGCTGTTGGGAGATTTACAGCACAAAGATATCTAGTTGATTTGAAGCAGTTCCGAGAAAGTCTAAACATAATCGCCACTTCTCCCTCCTGGCACTTTCCATGTGGGAGATATAGCAGGATGTATATTGGTTTTGAGGACAACTCAATGGACAGTGTAGGGAGAAAAGTTCCTGGCTCCTTGAATGCCGTTCCTGGAGACACTGCGATCAATGTGGGAGATATGTCAAGATGTGTGTTGGTTTTGAGGACGGCTCTCTGGAGAGTCTTAGCAAAGAGGTCACAGGGATAATCAGAGCAATTCTCAGAGACACTGAGAACAAGATGGACAGTTCCCTCCTGGCACTTTCCCTGTAGGAGATACCGCAAGACGTTTCTGTAGATTGGGCACAGCGCTCTGCAGGGTGTTAGCAGAGACTTTCCCGGGACAGTGAAACCCTATGTCAGAGACACTGAGAAGAAGCCCCAATGTTCCCTCCAGGCACTTTCAGTGTGGGTGCCTTCTCCACGTGGTTCCTGGTTTCCCTGCAGCGCTGAAGAGAATGTTAGCAAAGAGGTAACCGGCACAGCGAAAACAGTACTCAAAGACAGGGAGAGCAAGCTCTCTCTTGGCACTTTGGATGTGGGACATACAGCGAGATGTTTGCTGCTTTTGCGTTTGGCTGTTGGGAGATTTACAGCACAAAGATATCTAGTTGATTTGAAGCAGTTCCGAGAAAGTCTAAACATAATCGCCACTTCTCCCTCCTGGCACTTTCCATGTGGGAGATATAGCAGGATGTATATTGGTTTTGAGGACAACTCAATGGACAGTGTAGGGAGAAAAGTTCCTGGCTCCTTGAATGCCGTTCCTGGAGACACTGCGATCAATGTGGGAGATATGTCAAGATGTGTGTTTGTTTTGAGGACGGCTCTCTGGAGAGTCTTAGCAAAGAGGTCACAGGGATAATCAGAGCAATTCTCAGAGACACTGAGAACAAGATGGACAGTTCCCTCCTGGCACTTTCCCTGTAGGAGATACCGCAAGACGTTTCTGTAGATTGGGCACAGCGCTCTGCAGGGTGTTAGCAGAGACTTTCCCGGGACAGTGAAACCCTATGTCAGAGACACTGAGAAGAAGCCCCAATGTTCCCTCCAGGCACTTTCAGTGTGGGTGCCTTCTCCACGTGGTTCCTGGTTTCCCTGCAGCGCTGAAGAGAATGTTAGCAAAGAGGTAACCGGCACAGCGAAAACAGTACTCAAAGACAGGGAGAGCAAGCTCTCTCTTGGCACTTTGGATGTGGGACATACAGCGAGATGTTTGCTGCTTTTGCGTTTGGCTGTTGGGAGATTTACAGCACAAAGATATCTAGTTGATTTGAAGCAGTTCCGAGAAAGTCTAAACATAATCGCCACTTCTCCCTCCTGGCACTTTCCATGTGGGAGATATAGCAGGATGTATCTTGGTTTTGAGGACAACTCAATGGACAGTGTAGGGAGAAAAGTTCCTGGCTCCTTGAATGCCGTTCCTGGAGACACTGCGATCAATGTGGGAGATATGTCAAGATGTGTGTTTGTTTTGAGGACGGCTCTCTGGAGAGTCTTAGCAAAGAGGTCACAGCGATAATCAGAGCAATTCTCAGAGACACTGAGAACAAGATGGACAGTTCCCTCCTGGCACTTTCCCTGTAGGAGATACCGCAAGACGTTTCTGTAGATTGGGCACAGCGCTCTGCAGGGTGTTAGCAGAGACTTTCCCGGGACAGTGAAACCCTATGTCAGAGACACTGAGAAGAAGCCCCAATGTTCCCTCCAGGCACTTTCAGTGTGGGTGCCTTCTCCACGTGGTTCCTGGTTTCCCTGCAGCGCTGAAGAGAATGTTAGCAAAGAGGTAACCGGCACAGCGAAAACAGTACTCAAAGACAGGGAGAGCAAGCTCTCTCTTGGCACTTTGGATGTGGGACATACAGCGAGATGTTTGCTGCTTTTGCGTTTGGCTGTTGGGAGATTTACAGCACAAAGATATCTAGTTGATTTGAAGCAGTTCCGAGAAAGTCTAAACATAATCGCCACTTCTCCCTCCTGGCACTTTCCATGTGGGAGATATAGCAGGATGTATATTGGTTTTGAGGACAACTCAATGGACAGTGTAGGGAGAAAAGTTCCTGGCTCCTTGAATGCCGTTCCTGGAGACACTGCGATCAATGTGGGAGATATGTCAAGATGTGTGTTTGTTTTGAGGACGGCTCTCTGGAGAGTCTTAGCAAAGAGGTCACAGGGATAATCAGAGCAATTCTCAGAGACACTGAGAACAAGATGGACAGTTCCCTCCTGGCACTTTCCCTGTAGGAGATACCGCAAGACGTTTCTGTAGATTGGGCACAGCGCTCTGCAGGGTGTTAGCAGAGACTTTCCCGGGACAGTGAAACCCTATGTCAGAGACACTGAGAAGAAGCCCCAATGTTCCCTCCAGGCACTTTCAGTGTGGGTGCCTTCTCCACGTGGTTCCTGGTTTCCCTGCAGCGCTGAAGAGAATGTTAGCAAAGAGGTAACCGGCACAGCGAAAACAGTACTCAAAGACAGGGAGAGCAAGCTCTCTCTTGGCACTTTGGATGTGGGACATACAGCGAGATGTTTGCTGCTTTTGCGTTTGGCTGTTGGGAGATTTACAGCACAAAGATATCTAGTTGATTTGAAGCAGTTCCGAGGAAGTCTAAACATAATCCCCACTTCTCCTTCCTGGCACTTTCCATGTGGGAGATATAGCAGGATGTATATTGGTTTTGAGGACAACTCAATGGACAGTGTAGGGAGAAAAGTTCCTGGCTCCTTGAATGCCGTTCCTGGAGACACTGCGATCAATGAGGGAGATATGTCAAGATGTGTGTTGGTTTTGAGGACGGCTCTCTGGAGAGTCTTAGCAAAGAGGTCACAGGGATAATCAGAGCAATTCTCAGAGACACTGAGAACAAGATGGACAGTTCCCTCCTGGCACTTTCCCTGTAGGAGATACCGCAAGACGTTTCTGTAGATTGGGCACAGCGCTCTGCAGGGTGTTAGCAGAGACTTTCCCGGGACAGTGAAACCCTATGTCAGAGACACTGAGAAGAAGCCCCAATGTTCCCTCCAGGCACTTTCAGTGTGGGTGCCTTCTCCACGTGGTTCCTGGTTTCCCTGCAGCGCTGAAGAGAATGTTAGCAAAGAGGTAACCGGCACAGCGAAAACAGTACTCAAAGAGAGGGAGAGCAAGCTCTCTCTTGGCACTTTGGATGTGGGACATACAGCGAGATGTTTGCTGCTTTTGCGTTTGGCTGTTGGGAGATTTACAGCACAAAGATATCTAGTTGATTTGAAGCAGTTCCGAGAAAGTCTAAACATAATCGCCACTTCTCCCTCCTGGCACTTTCCATGTGGGAGATATAGCAGGATGTATATTGGTTTTGAGGACAACTCAATGGACAGTGTAGGGAGAAAAGGTCCTGGCTCCTTGAATGCCGTTCCTGGAGACACTGCGATCAATGAGGGAGATATGTCAAGATGTGTGTTGGTTTTGAGGACGGCTCTCTGGAGAGTCTTAGCAAAGAGGTCACAGGGATAATCAGAGCAATTCTCAGAGACACTGAGAACAAGATGGACAGTTCCCTCCTGGCACTTTCCCTGTAGGAGATACCGCAAGACGTTTCTGTAGATTGGGCACAGCGCTCTGCAGGGTGTTAGCAGAGACTTTCCCGGGACAGTGAAACCCTATGTCAGAGACACTGAGAAGAAGCCCCAATGTTCCCTCCAGGCACTTTCAGTGTGGGTGCCTTCTCCACGTGGTTCCTGGTTTCCCTGCAGCGCTGAAGAGAATGTTAGCAAAGAGGTAACCGGCACAGCGAAAACAGTACTCAAAGACAGGGAGAGCAAGCTCTCTCTTGGCACTTTGGATGTGGGACATACAGCGAGATGTTTGCTGCTTTTGCGTTTGGCTGTTGGGAGATTTACAGCACAAAGATATCTAGTTGATTTGAAGCAGTTCCGAGAAAGTCTAAACATAATCCCCACTTCTCCCTCCTGGCACTTTCCATGTGGGAGATATAGCAGGATGTATATTGGTTTTGAGGACAACTCAATGGACAGTGTAGGGAGAAAAGTTCCTGGCTCCTTGAATGCCGTTCCTGGAGACACTGCGATCAATGAGGGAGATATGTCAAGATGTGTGTTGGTTTTGAGGACGGCTCTCTGGAGAGTCTTAGCAAAGAGGTCACAGGGATAATCAGAGCAATTCTCAGAGACACTGAGAACAAGATGGACAGTTCCCTCCTGGCACTTTCCCTGTAGGAGATACCGCAAGACGTTTCTGTAGATTGGGCACAGCGCTCTGCAGGGTGTTAGCAGAGACTTTCCCGGGACAGTGAAACCCTATGTCAGAGACACTGAGAAGAAGCCCCAATGTTCCCTCCAGGCACTTTCAGTGTGGGTGCCTTCTCCACGTGGTTCCTGGTTTCCCTGCAGCGCTGAAGAGAATGTTAGCAAAGAGGTAACCGGCACAGCGAAAACAGTACTCAAAGACAGGGAGAGCAAGCTCTCTCTTGGCACTTTGGATGTGGGACATACAGCGAGATGTTTGCTGCTTTTGCGTTTGGCTGTTGGGAGATTTACAGCACAAAGATATCTAGTTGATTTGAAGCAGTTCCGAGAAAGTCTAAACATAATCGCCACTTCTCCCTCCTGGCACTTTCCATGTGGGAGATATAGCAGGATGTATATTGGTTTTGAGGACAACTCAATGGACAGTGTAGGGAGAAAAGTTCCTGGCTCCTTGAATGCCGTTCCTGGAGACACTGCGATCAATGTGGGAGATATGTCAAGATGTGTGTTGGTTTTGAGGACGGCTCTCTGGAGAGTCTTAGCAAAGAGGTCACAGGGATAATCAGAGCAATTCTCAGAGACACTGAGAACAAGATGGACAGTTCCCTCCTGGCACTTTCCCTGTAGGAGATACCGCAAGACGTTTCTGTAGATTGGGCACAGCGCTCTGCAGGGTGTTAGCAGAGACTTTCCCGGGACAGTGAAACCCTATGTCAGAGACACTGAGAAGAAGCCCCAATGTTCCCTCCAGGCACTTTCAGTGTGGGTGCCTTCTCCACGTGGTTCCTGGTTTCCCTGCAGCGCTGAAGAGAATGTTAGCAAAGAGGTAACCGGCACAGCGAAAACAGTACTCAAAGAGAGGGAGAGCAAGCTCTCTCTTGGCACTTTGGATGTGGGACATACAGCGAGATGTTTGCTGCTTTTGCGTTTGGCTGTTGGGAGATTTACAGCACAAAGATATCTAGTTGATTTGAAGCAGTTCCGAGAAAGTCTAAACATAATCGCCACTTCTCCCTCCTGGCACTTTCCATGTGGGAGATATAGCAGGATGTATATTGGTTTTGAGGACAACTCAATGGACAGTGTAGGGAGAAAAGTTCCTGGCTCCTTGAATGCCGTTCCTGGAGACACTGCGATCAATGAGGGAGATATGTCAAGATGTGTGTTGGTTTTGAGGACGGCTCTCTGGAGAGTCTTAGCAAAGAGGTCACAGGGATAATCAGAGCAATTCTCAGAGACACTGAGAACAAGCTCGACAATTCCCTCCTGGCACTTTCCCTGTAGGAGATACCGCAAGACGTTTCTGTAGATTGGGCACAGCGCTCTGCAGGGTGTTAGCAGAGACTTTCCCGGGACAGTGAAACCCTATGTCAGAGACACTGAGAAGAAGCCCCAATGTTCCCTCCAGGCACTTTCAGTGTGGGTGCCTTCTCCACGTGGTTCCTGGTTTCCCTGCAGCGCTGAAGAGAATGTTAGCAAAGAGGTAACCGGCACAGCGAAAACAGTACTCAAAGACAGGGAGAGCAAGCTCTCTCTTGGCACTTTGGATGTGGGACATACAGCGAGATGTTTGCTGCTTTTGCGTTTGGCTGTTGGGAGATTTACAGCACAAAGATATCTAGTTGATTTGAAGCAGTTCCGAGGAAGTCTAAACATAATCGCCACTTCTCCCTCCTGGCACTTTCCATGTGGGAGATATAGCAGGATGTATATTGGTTTTGAGGACAACTCAATGGACAGTGTAGGGAGAAAAGTTCCTGGCTCCTTGAATGCCGTTCCTGGAGACACTGCGATCAATGTGGGAGATATGTCAAGATGTGTGTTGGTTTTGAGGACGGCTCTCTGGAGAGTCTTAGCAAAGAGGTCACAGGGATAATCAGAGCAATTCTCAGAGACACTGAGAACAAGATGGACAGTTCCCTCCTGGCACTTTCCCTGTAGGAGATACCGCAAGACGTTTCTGTAGATTGGGCACAGCGCTCTGCAGGGTGTTAGCAGAGACTTTCCCGGGACAGTGAAACCCTATGTCAGAGACACTGAGAAGAAGCCCCAATGTTCCCTCCAGGCACTTTCAGTGTGGGTGCCTTCTCCACGTGGTTCCTGGTTTCCCTGCAGCGCTGAAGAGAATGTTAGCAAAGAGGTAACCGGCACAGCGAAAACAGTACTCAAAGACAGGGAGAGCAAGCTCTCTCTTGGCACTTTGGATGTGGGACATACAGCGAGATGTTTGCTGCTTTTGCGTTTGGCTGTTGGGAGATTTACAGCACAAAGATATCTAGTTGATTTGAAGCAGTTCCGAGAAAGTCTAAACATAATCCCCACTTCTCCCTCCTGGCACTTTCCATGTGGGAGATATAGCAGGATGTATATTGGTTTTGAGGACAACTCAATGGACAGTGTAGGGAGAAAAGTTCCTGGCTCCTTGAATGCCGTTCCTGGAGACACTGCGATCAATGAGGGAGATATGTCAAGATGTGTGTTGGTTTTGAGGACGGCTCTCTGGAGAGTCTTAGCAAAGAGGTCACAGGGATAATCAGAGCAATTCTCAGAGACACTGAGAACAAGATGGACAGTTCCCTCCTGGCACTTTCCCTGTAGGAGATACCGCAAGACGTTTCTGTAGATTGGGCACAGCGCTCTGCAGGGTGTTAGCAGAGACTTTCCCGGGACAGTGAAACCCTATGTCAGAGACACTGAGAAGAAGCCCCAATGTTCCCTCCAGGCACTTTCAGTGTGGGTGCCTTCTCCACGTGGTTCCTGGTTTCCCTGCAGCGCTGAAGAGAATGTTAGCAAAGAGGTAACCGGGACAGTGAAAACAGTACTCAAAGACAGGGAGAGCAAGCTCTCTCTTGGCACTTTGGATGTGGGACATACAGCGAGATGTTTGCTGCTTTTGCGTTTGGCTGTTGGGAGATTTACAGCACAAAGATATCTAGTTGATTTGAAGCAGTTCCGAGAAAGTCTAAACATAATCGCCACTTCTCCCTCCTGGCACTTTCCATGTGGGAGATATAGCAGGATGTATATTGGTTTTGAGGACAACTCAATGGACAGTGTAGGGAGAAAAGTTCCTGGCTCCTTGAATGCCGTTCCTGGAGACACTGCGATCAATGTGGGAGATATGTCAAGATGTGTGTTGGTTTTGAGGACGGCTCTCTGGAGAGTCTTAGCAAAGAGGTCACAGGGATAATCAGAGCAATTCTCAGAGACACTGAGAACAAGATGGACAGTTCCCTCCTGGCACTTTCCCTGTAGGAGATACCGCAAGACGTTTCTGTAGATTGGGCACAGCGCTCTGCAGGGTGTTAGCAGAGACTTTCCCGGGACAGTGAAACCCTATGTCAGAGACACTGAGAAGAAGCCCCAATGTTCCCTCCAGGCACTTTCAGTGTGGGTGCCTTCTCCACGTGGTTCCTGGTTTCCCTGCAGCGCTGAAGAGAATGTTAGCAAAGAGGTAACCGGCACAGCGAAAACAGTACTCAAAGACAGGGAGAGCAAGCTCTCTCTTGGCACTTTGGATGTGGGACATACAGCGAGATGTTTGCTGCTTTTGCGTTTGGCTGTTGGGAGATTTACAGCACAAAGATATCTAGTTGATTTGAAGCAGTTCCGAGAAAGTCTAAACATAATCGCCACTTCTCCCTCCTGGCACTTTCCATGTGGGAGATATAGCAGGATGTATATTGGTTTTGAGGACAACTCAATGGACAGTGTAGGGAGAAAAGTTCCTGGCTCCTTGAATGCCGTTCCTGGAGACACTGCGATCAATGTGGGAGATATGTCAAGATGTGTGTTGGTTTTGAGGACGGCTCTCTGGAGAGTCTTAGCAAAGAGGTCACAGGGATAATCAGAGCAATTCTCAGAGACACTGAGAACAAGATGGACAGTTCCCTCCTGGCACTTTCCCTGTAGGAGATACCGCAAGACGTTTCTGTAGATTGGGCACAGCGCTCTGCAGGGTGTTAGCAGAGACTTTCCCGGGACAGTGAAACCCTATGTCAGAGACACTGAGAAGAAGCCCCAATGTTCCCTCCAGGCACTTTCAGTGTGGGTGCCTTCTCCACGTGGTTCCTGGTTTCCCTGCAGCGCTGAAGAGAATGTTAGCAAAGAGGTAACCGGCACAGCGAAAACAGTACTCAAAGACAGGGAGAGCAAGCTCTCTCTTGGCACTTTGGATGTGGGACATACAGCGAGATGTTTGCTGCTTTTGCGTTTGGCTGTTGGGAGATTTACAGCACAAAGATATCTAGTTGATTTGAAGCAGTTCCGAGAAAGTCTAAACATAATCGCCACTTCTCCCTCCTGGCACTTTCCATGTGGGAGATATAGCAGGATGTATATTGGTTTTGAGGACAACTCAATGGACAGTGTAGGGAGAAAAGTTCCTGGCTCCTTGAATGCCGTTCCTGGAGACACTGCGATCAATGTGGGAGATATGTCAAGATGTGTGTTTGTTTTGAGGACGGCTCTCTGGAGAGTCTTAGCAAAGAGGTCACAGGGATAATCAGAGCAATTCTCAGAGACACTGAGAACAAGCTCGACAATTCCCTCCTGGCACTTTCCCTGTAGGAGATACCGCAAGACGTTTCTGTAGATTGGGCACAGCGCTCTGCAGGGTGTTAGCAGAGACTTTCCCGGGACAGTGAAACCCTATGTCAGAGACACTGAGAAGAAGCCCCAATGTTCCCTCCAGGCACTTTCAGTGTGGGTGCCTTCTCCACGTGGTTCCTGGTTTCCCTGCAGCGCTGAAGAGAATGTTAGCAAAGAGGTAACCGGCACAGCGAAAACAGTACTCAAAGACAGGGAGAGCAAGCTCTCTCTTGGCACTTTGGATGTGGGACATACAGCGAGATGTTTGCTGCTTTTGCGTTTGGCTGTTGGGAGATTTACAGCACAAAGATATCTAGTTGATTTGAAGCAGTTCCGAGAAAGTCTAAACATAATCGCCACTTCTCCCTCCTGGCACTTTCCATGTGGGAGATATAGCAGGATGTATATTGGTTTTGAGGACAACTCAATGGACAGTGTAGGGAGAAAAGTTCCTGGCTCCTTGAATGCCGTTCCTGGAGACACTGCGATCAATGTGGGAGATATGTCAAGATGTGTGTTGGTTTTGAGGACGGCTCTCTGGAGAGTCTTAGCAAAGAGGTCACAGGGATAATCAGAGCAATTCTCAGAGACACTGAGAACAAGATGGACAGTTCCCTCCTGGCACTTTCCCTGTAGGAGATACCGCAAGACGTTTCTGTAGATTGGGCACAGCGCTCTGCAGGGTGTTAGCAGAGACTTTCCCGGGACAGTGAAACCCTATGTCAGAGACACTGAGAAGAAGCCCCAATGTTCCCTCCAGGCACTTTCAGTGTGGGTGCCTTCTCCACGTGGTTCCTGGTTTCCCTGCAGCGCTGAAGAGAATGTTAGCAAAGAGGTAACCGGCACAGCGAAAACAGTACTCAAAGACAGGGAGAGCAAGCTCTCTCTTGGCACTTTGGATGTGGGACATACAGCGAGATGTTTGCTGCTTTTGCGTTTGGCTGTTGGGAGATTTACAGCACAAAGATATCTAGTTGATTTGAAGCAGTTCCGAGAAAGTCTAAACATAATCGCCACTTCTCCCTCCTGGCACTTTCCATGTGGGAGATATAGCAGGATGTATATTGGTTTTGAGGACAACTCAATGGACAGTGTAGGGAGAAAAGTTCCTGGCTCCTTGAATGCCGTTCCTGGAGACACTGCGATCAATGTGGGAGATATGTCAAGATGTGTGTTGGTTTTGAGGACGGCTCTCTGGAGAGTCTTAGCAAAGAGGTCACAGGGATAATCAGAGCAATTCTCAGAGACACTGAGAACAAGATGGACAGTTCCCTCCTGGCACTTTCCCTGTAGGAGATACCGCAAGACGTTTCTGTAGATTGGGCACAGCGCTCTGCAGGGTGTTAGCAGAGACTTTCCCGGGACAGTGAAACCCTATGTCAGAGACACTGAGAAGAAGCCCCAATGTTCCCTCCAGGCACTTTCAGTGTGGGTGCCTTCTCCACGTGGTTCCTGGTTTCCCTGCAGCGCTGAAGAGAATGTTAGCAAAGAGGTAACCGGCACAGCGAAAACAGTACTCAAAGACAGGGAGAGCAAGCTCTCTCTTGGCACTTTGGATGTGGGACATACAGCGAGATGTTTGCTGCTTTTGCGTTTGGCTGTTGGGAGATTTACAGCACAAAGATATCTAGTTGATTTGAAGCAGTTCCGAGAAAGTCTAAACATAATCGCCACTTCTCCCTCCTGGCACTTTCCATGTGGGAGATATAGCAGGATGTATATTGGTTTTGAGGACAACTCAATGGACAGTGTAGGGAGAAAAGTTCCTGGCTCCTTGAATGCCGTTCCTGGAGACACTGCGATCAATGAGGGAGATATGTCAAGATGTGTGTTGGTTTTGAGGACGGCTCTCTGGAGAGTCTTAGCAAAGAGGTCACAGGGATAATCAGAGCAATTCTCAGAGACACTGAGAACAAGATGGACAGTTCCCTCCTGGCACTTTCCCTGTAGGAGATACCGCAAGACGTTTCTGTAGATTGGGCACAGCGCTCTGCAGGGTGTTAGCAGAGACTTTCCCGGGACAGTGAAACCCTATGTCAGAGACACTGAGAAGAAGCCCCAATGTTCCCTCCAGGCACTTTCAGTGTGGGTGCCTTCTCCACGTGGTTCCTGGTTTCCCTGCAGCGCTGAAGAGAATGTTAGCAAAGAGGTAACCGGCACAGCGAAAACAGTACTCAAAGACAGGGAGAGCAAGCTCTCTCTTGGCACTTTGGATGTGGGACATACAGCGAGATGTTTGCTGCTTTTGCGTTTGGCTGTTGGGAGA